>NC_053028.1:407879812-408179812 GCF_003073215.2 Triticum urartu
TATACGAGTTATGGCAATACTCCCGAACTCCCACCCCAGTACTGGGTGGCGTCGAGGTTATCTCACCAACAACTGCATAAAAGAGATTTTCAATGTCGGCGAAACTAATCTCAGGTATTCCAGAACTGCAATGATAAAATTGTAACGACAACACCTCGGAGCTCAACTCCCCGGGACACTGCCACAACCCCTAAATGTCAGGAGGCACCAAGAACAATGTTCTCGTCACAAATCGATCGGAACGATTCCAAGATACCCGCGTGATCCTAAATTTTTTTATTGAAGTTTGAGAAGAGAAGAGTCAAAACTCTACGTCAGGATGCCTCACCAGAGCGACGAAGGGACTAAGGAGTAAAAAGAATTCATAACTCTCCGATATATATAATTCCTAAATGACTCAAAACATTTCTAGACTCAATAACGCCAACGATTCGATCAAGCAGGGGGCTCCTAAGGTCGGGAAAGGCTCTGATACCAACTTGTAACGCCCTCGATGCGGCTATATCTCCCACGTGTCGAAGCACGACTTAGAGGCATAACCGCATTGAAAGCAATGTCGCAAGTGAGGTAATCTTCACACAACCCATGTAATACATAAGGGAAAGAGATACATAGTTGTCTTACAATCGCCACTTCACACAATACATGAATAAAGCATTACAACATCCAAATACAATCAAGGTCCGACTACGGAACCAAAATAAAACAAGACTACCCCAAAAGCTACACAGATCCCCGATTGTCCCGGCTGGGTTCCACTACTGATCAACTGGATCAAAACAACACAAAGGACAAGATCTTCATCGAGCTCCTCCTAAGATTGATTGCGTCATCTGCACGGTTCAACGGCACCTGCAAGCTGGTTTTGGAAGTATCTGTGAGTCACGGGGACTCAGCAATCTCGCACCCTCGTGATCAAGACTATTTAAGCTTATGGGTAAGGTAAAGGTATGAGGTGGAGCTGCAGCAAGCGACTAGCATATTTGGTGGCTAACATACGCAAAAGAGAGCGAGAAGAGAAGGCAAAGCACGATCGAGAAACTATGATCAAGAAGTGATCCAAGAACAACCTACGTCAAGCATAACTCCAACACCGTGTTCTCTTCCCGGACTCCGCGGGAAAGAGACCATCACGGTTACACACGTGGTTGTTGTATTTTAATTAAGGTCAACTTCAAGTTTTCTACAACCGGACGTTAACAAATTCCCATCTGCCCATAACCGCGGGCACGGCTTTCGAAAGTTCAAATCCCTGCAGTGGTGTCCCAACTTAGCCCATCACAAGCTCTCACGGTCAACGAATGATATTCCTTCTAGCGGGAAGACCCGATCAGACTCGGAATCCCGGTTACCCTCGACAATGGTAAAACAAGTCCAGCAAGACCGCCCGATGCACCGACATCCTGAAAGGAGCTACACATATCTCATTCTCAGGGCAACACCGGATGAGACATCCTACGAGTAAAACCAGCCCTCAAGTTTCCTCGAGGTGGCCCCGCAGTCTACTCAGTTCGGACCAACACTTAGACAAGCACTGGCCCCGGGGGGGGGGGGTTAAAATAAAGATGACCCTTGGGCTGGCCTAACCCAAGGGAAAAAGGCTAGGTGGCGAATGGTAAAACCAAGGTTGGGCCTTGCTAGAGGAGTTTTATTCAAAGCGAACTGTCAAGGGGTTCCCATTATAACCCAACCTCGTAAGGAACGCAAAATCCAGGAACATAACACCGATATGATGGAAACTAGGGCGGCAAGAGTGGAACAAAATACCAGGCATAAGGCCGAGCCTTCCACCCTTTACCAAGTGTATAGATGCATTAATTAGATAAGAGATATTGTGATATCCCAACAAGTAAACATGTCCCAACAAGGAACAACATCTCCATGTTCCAACAAGGAACAAACTTCAATCTTCGCCTGCAACTAACAACGCTATAAGAGGGGCTGAGCAAAGCGGTAACATAGCCAAACAACGGTTTGCTAGGACAAGGTGGGTTAGAGGCTTGGCTCAACAATATGGGAGGCATGATAAGAAAGTGGTAGGTATCGCAGCATAGGCATAGCAAAAGAGCGAGCAACTAGCAAGCAAAGATATAAGTGACTTCGAGGGTATGGTCATCTTACCTAAAATCCCGCAAGGAAGAAGAACGAGTCCATGAAGAAGACAAACGTATGTAGTCGAAGGGGTCGTCACAATTATGAAGTTACCGGAACCAACGCGAAGAAGCAATACTGGAAAGAAGCACACAACATAGTAAACAAACCACACATGAACATGGTATGATATGCGGGATGCGGTATGCGGTGCATATGCATGATTTGGAAAGGAATGATTGAACCTGGACTCAAATAGGAAATCCAAGAGTGCCACTGGAAAGGTGAGTTTATTTCGGTAGAAATCGATATAAAGATCACCGGAATCGGATGCACGGTTTGGAAATGGCAAGCAAAACAAATATGGCACCGGTCTGCGATAAATAGCAAGTAGCCATCTAAATGCATCAAGATAATTATGCTACAGCACTCAAACATGGCAACAAGATACATGGCAGGGATCCGCTCATGATGCTTGACAAAAGATGAACACTGAGCTACGGCTAAATAACTCATTAACAGGTTCAAACAAGCATGGCAAAAGTGCAAATGATAACAGGTTTCAGACTTAGTGAAATTAACACAAGTCTGGAATTTATCATCAGGAAGCACACTTTAGAGCATGAAAACTACATGCTACAGGAACTTAACATGGAAAATCAAGGCATGGCATGAAGCTACTCAAAGCACTTAACAACAGTCCCTTAGTGACCTTGAGCCAAAAGGGATCAGAAAATACAATTGCAAGCATGTGAACATGGCAAAAACATAAACAGATTCAGACTTGGTGAAAAACAGGAGCATGCAAAATAGTTAACAAGTAGGCATGTTTACGAGCTCGATGCACTCACTACAAAGCATGTCATGACAATCTAATCATACACCCATCAAGAAGACATGGCATAGAAGCTAGACATGGCAAGAACAACAACATAGCATGCACGGATCAATAGCAACATCGTCGGCAAAATCGCTAACAAGTCAACAATCTGCCAGGATTCACGATATAGCAAAAGTAGAGCTCGATTGACTCAAGCTTGGTTGCTCCATAAATGCAAAAAATACATGGATGGATAGAGAACCACAATGTTAGCAAAACATCCTTATTGATCATCCTCAAAAGAGGCACGTATCACTAAGAAACAACATGAAAATATGGCATAATGACAAAATCAGGACAAGGACTTAGAGAAATTCGAAGTCCCTGAAATCAGCATTACCGATTATGCTACTTTGCAAGCTTGTGCTAGTCACCACAAGGATCACAAAAATACATGGCAAGCACCTCTGTAAAGATGGCATGGCATATAACGAAACACATGTAGAGCTCAGGATCATAGCATGCACACATTAATCATGGCAAAAATGACAAAATGCCATTTGCTGAAACAGATCTGACAAATTCATCACATAGCCCTCTTCCAACAGCATTTCTGGCATCGAGATGAGCTCAAATGAAAACGATGCAATGAGATGAAATGATGTACTCGTCGGGAGGAACATTTTTATATGCTACATGCACGAAACAGAGCTAATGAGGGAGTTATGTCATGTCAAAGTATGCATAAAAAATAACTGGGATTAGGGTTCGGAGGGAAAAGTCAATCGGGGTAATTCCAGATCTGAGATCTGGCATGTGGATCGAGGTCGACCGGAGCTTCGCCGGAATGGATGAACGCGGCGGCCGGACTTGGCGCTCTTGCCGGATCCGGACGAGAGGAGGATGCTGGAGAGGCCGGCGATGGTGGCGGCGAGCTCGCGTCCGGCGAGGTTGGTGGCGGCGGCGGAGGAGGCGGCGCACGGCGGGCTCCGGCAGGTGGCCACCAGCGTTGGAGACGGGGCGGCGATCCGGCGAGCCGGCGTCGGCGCGGCGGGCGAAGCGTGGCAGCGTGGGGCGTGCCTCTGGCGACGAGGACGTCCAAGTGCGGGAGGCGGCGACCAGATGGGCCGGGCGGGCCGGCCTCGGGCCCGCAGGGCCGCGGCGGCACGGGGAGAGAGAAGATGGTCAGGTGGCGGCGCGCGATAGGCTGGCGGCGGCGGCGGGGTGACGTGGCACGACGCCATTGGCCGGAGCGAGGTGGAGGGCGGACATGTCCGGCGGCGGAGATTTTTGTCTGGTGGCGCGAGGTAGAGGAAGGCTAGGGTTAGACCGCAAATTTCGGAGGGGGTCACATATTTATAGGTAGAGGGAGCTATGAGAGTGCAAATGAGGTGCGGTTTTCGGCCACGCGATCGTGATCGAACGACCGAGATGACGGAGGAGGTTTAGGTGGGTTTTGGGCCAAATTGGAAAGGTGTTGGGCTGCAACACGCACGAGGCCTTTTCGGTCCCTCGGTTAACCGTTGGAGTAGCAAACGAAGTCGAAATGGCGCGAAATTTGACAGGCGGTCTACTGGTAGTAAACCAAGGCCGCATGGCAAGTCTCGGTCCAATCCGAAAACTTTTAACACCTGCACATGAAAAGAGGTAGAAAGGGACACCGGGTGACATAGGAGCGCTGGATTGCAAAACGGACAACGGGGAAAATGCTCGGATGCATGAGACGAACATGTATGCAAATGAAATGCACCTGATGACATGATATGCAATGCATGACACGCAAGCAATGACAAGGCAACAACAGCAAATAATTGGAGGACACCTGGCACATCGGTCTTGGGGCATCACAATTGCATTCACATGTGTGTTGGCCATCTACTCCTCGGCCCTCTACTGCACCTGTCTTTGGCTGTATGACATTTGGGCCAGCCACCTGTTGGGCCCATGTGTCATACACCCAAACGCAGGTGTAGTAACTCAATGAAGTTGCGTCCCCCTCCATGCCGGTGCAGTATAGTCATCTCACCGGACCTCTAGTTGGGGCTAAACGAGAGAACTTTGATGTTTACTGGTTTATTGGTCCCCTTTGCACACCAACTTTTGACCTTTGATTTAACTAATAAAATGTTAATGCATGTAACCAAAAATGTTGTGTAAGTCACCTTACAAAAACCAAATAATCCCAAAACACTTAGGCATAGTAAATTAACTCCCTCCTCAGTTCTAATTTCGTGACATATCAACTAATGAGAGATGTGGGTCGTGCATGCTTTCAATGACTTGAAACTACCAAACATGACATGAAGTGGTTAGTTCATTGCATGTAATCCTATTAATTAGCAAAAAGACATTAAGTTCTCTCGCTTTCCCCTTCATCTTGGTCACGGTGCACAACCTAAGAGCATGATTAATAGTATAGCCAGTTGCTAGCTATATGATGTTGCCATGTCATATAGAGCCATCACTTGTAGCCACTCATACAATATGGTTAGCTATAAGGATGGCTATAAGAGTACTACTTTTTCTCATCTTCTCTCTCTCTTTCTTCATATTTATTGTACCTGTCAGCCTAGGAATCCGCATATAGCTACGCTCTTGCATGAGATCCCAATCCTCCTTTTCACTTGCTCTAAGATGACTTAGGCTAGTCATAGTGGGAGTAACTTAGGTAGTAACATAACACACTTCAAGAAAATTTTGCTTATGTGGCATGTAGTTAATGAGGAGAGAGGTGTTAATATGTTACTATAACATAGCGCTTCCCAAGAAAGGATGAGTCTACAAGCTAATAAATGAGGCCATCTATGACACTAGTACTATGTTACTTTGCACTATGAAGGTACTAGTAACTAGACTAGTGTCATATACATGACACTAGTATAAGTTACTCCCCACTATGACCAGCCTTATAAAGCTAGACGGAGGGAGTAGTCTCAAGACATTGGATGCATATCTGATGTCCACTACACAACTTTATTCTTGTAGACACGTGTTGGGCCTCCAAGAGCAGAGTTTTGTACCACAGTAGCAATTTTCCCTCAAGTGGATGACCTAAGGTTTATCAACCCGTGAGATGTGTAGGATGAAGATGGTCTCTCTCAAACGACCCTGCAGTCAAATACAAGAAATCTCTTGTGTCCCCAACACACCCAATACAATGGCAAATTGTATAGGTGCACTAGTTCGGCGAAGAGATGGTGATAAAAGTGTAATATGGATGGCAGAAATATATTTTTATAATCTGAATAAATAAAAACAGCAAGGTAGCAAATAGTAAACGGGCACAAAAACGGTATTGCAAAACTTGAAAATGAGGCCTAGGGTCAATACTTTCACTAGTGCAATCTCTCAATAGTGCTACCATAGTTGGATCATATGATTATCCCTCAAAGTGTAATAAAGAATCACTCTGAGTTCCTATTAGCGGATAAAAAATATAGGAATTGTTTGTAGGGTACCAAACCAACTCAAACCTATTCTTTCCATTCGATCTATTCAAGAGTTCGTACTAAAATAATGCAAAGCTATTTTTTTGTTCGATCTATCCTAGAGCTCGTACTAGAATAACACCAAAGCATATTCATATTCATAATACTCAATCCACACAAAGAACTACAAGGAGTGCCCCAAGATTTCTACCAGAGAAACATAGACAAGAACGTGCATCAACCCCTATGTATAGATTACCCCAATGTCACCGCGGGAATCCGCAAGTTGAGTGCCAAAACATATATCAAGTGGATGAATATGATACCCCATTGTCACCATGAGTATTCAATTGCAAGACATATATCAAGTGTTCTTAAATCCAAAAAAGTATTCAATCCAATAACAACGAAATCTCAAAGGGAAAAACTCAATTCATCACAACAAGATAGAGAGGGGAAAACACCATATGATCTGACTATATTAACAAAGCCCGCGATACTTCAAGATTGTGACATCTCAAGAACACGAGAGAGAGATAGATATTAAACACATAGCTACTGGTACTAACCCTCGGCCCCGAGAGTGGACTACTCCCTCCTCACCGTGGTGGCCGCCGGGATGATGAAGATGGCCACTAGAGATGATCCCCCCCCTCCGGCAGGGTGCCGGAACGGGTCTAGATTGGTTTTCGGTGGCTACGGAGCCCTGCGACAACGGAACTTCTGATCTAGGTTAACCCCGAAGGGTTTCAGAATATTTGGGAATTTATAGTGCAAAGAGGGGGTGCGGGAGGCCACTGAGGTGGGCACAACTCACCTGGGCGCGCCAGGGGGCCTAGCGCCCTGGTGGGTATTGCCCCCCTCGGGCCACCCCCCAGGCGCATCTCTGGCCCATTGGGTTCCTTCTGGTCCGAAAAAATCTCCATAAAGTTTCGCGGTGTTTGGACTCCTTTGATATTGATTTCCTGCGATGTAAAAGACAAGCAAAAAGACAGCAACTGGCACTGGGCACTGTGTCAATAGGTTAGTCCCGAAAAATGATATAAAGTTGCTATAAAATGATTGTAAAACACCCAAGAATGATAAAATAACAACATGAATACTTAATAAATTATATATACATTGGATACGTATCAATATGCACCCCACGTCTCGTATTGGGTGATTTCGTTTTTCGTCGCAAAAAACAGGGAACGAGGTTGGTAGTTAATGCACCGCGCCTAAAAGTTTTGGGTTTACTATTTGGTTTTCATAATGTGACCAATGCACCAGTACAGAGGGATTACAATAGTAGTCTTTGATTGCAATTTTTTGTTGGTAGCTTACAAAGTTGAGCACTCGGTGAGTATAATAGTAGTCTAATTGATGAGACTTCAGATTTTAGCCATCTACCGGAAGGAATAAAACAATACACCATGTATTTATTTACAGAGGGAGTAGTGCATTTTTTGTGACATGCATTACTAGATATTGCTAGTCAAATACTAAATCCATATGGACGTGGTAGTACTACTCAATCCAGATGGTGGTGCTAGTACTAGTAGTAGTACTACCAATGTAGTAGTACTCTTCTACCCGTTGGTCAAATTATTACGTGCTGCTCCTCACAGTGAAGTGACAAGACCCTGCGCTAGAGATGACACCTGAGTATAGGCGCCGTGTTCGGCATACCATACTCAGCCTCACCGTCCGCAGTCACTATCATCATGGCTGTTGAGCTAGCCTGCTTACGACTAGCCGTGTTCGACATAATTTCCCATGCGTAGATGCCCGTGCATTGCACGGAACACCAAGATTGGCGGTGGACGGCGCCGACAGCGGCCATCGCGCCAGATTTTTCCATGGCCTTCTAGATGTGGTGGGGAGGAGATAAGGCTGAGTGTGACAGACAAGGAATTGTTTGTAAATAGGGAACAAGTGCGGGCATCTTTTTGCAAAACTAGAGAAGTTTGGTTTGTATGCATTAGATCTAGATCTGACGGCTATTGGTGAAAGATGGCAGGCACAACATCCTCACCAACTCAGTTCCTCTTTGATTCGTAGGATTTTGAAAACGCAGGAATAGGACACGGCAATATTACAAGTTTCAAATTGATATTACAAATGTTAGGAGTAATGCTGCACCTACGAAGAGGGAATTACTAGGAAGTTTACGTAAGAACTTTCCTTACTTTAGGTGGATGCAACATTATCGTACAAACTAAAATCCACTGCACTGACAAGTCACTAATGGGCAAATAAATTTTCATGTCTTTGGCCACTTCATGTTTCAAAAACAAATTCAGCTTTTGTGAAGACTTTGTCATTTAGGCTTAGACGCTTGCTGTGATTAGCACGCCATTCATTGTTGCGCCAGAGAACGCCAAACCTCGTTACCTTGAACACACTTGCCTCCAGAACAAAGAACCTGGCCAATTTAATCTTAGATGTGCTGCCTCGGTAGTCGATCAATTCAATTTTTGTAAGATGGAGATCAAGGCATTCGATGAGATTGTTATAGTGCAACACATTTTTCACTTTCGGGTCTTTTTTATCTGCAAAAGATGGGAACATATTAGAGCAGCTGGTTGTATAAGATTTCCAGGTCATCAAGAGGTACCAATATCATTCGCTCATACGATAGGGTTGGCTGGCTAGTGATATTTTTTCACTCTCTATCTCTTTCGCTTTCATCTCATTTACCTAGGAGAACGTGAAGAGCTTGGGCATTTGTTGCCTTCCACTATGTGGACGATGCCATATCTATACCTACTATTAAAGGGAATAGATATTCTTGGTTTGGTTTAGTCCTTGTTGATTTTTGTCTTAGGTACTTGTACGTTGATGGGCTTCTATGGGCTAATTAAATGAGGAATTTGAGGTAAAAAGGTAGGATAATTAAACAGAAGGATTTGTATGCTTCAATGGTGGAGCTACTAAATTAGAAAAAAAAGGAAGAATTTGATTCCCGACAAAAATGGGTGAGGACGTGATATGTCTCCATCGTATCTATATTTTTTTATTGTTCCATGCCAACATTCTACAACTTTCATATACTTTTGGCAACTTTTTATACTATTTTTGGGACTAACATATTGATCCAGTGCCCAGTGCCAGTTCCTGTTTGTTGCATGTTTTTTGTTTCGCAGAAAACCCATACCAAACGGAGTCCAAACGGAATAAAAACTGACGGAGATTTATTTTGGAATATTTATGAATTTTGGGAAGTGGAATCATCGCGAGACGGTGCCCGAGGGGGGCACGACGTAGGGGGCGTGCCCCTGACCCTCGTGGCCACCCCGTAAGGCAGTTGGAGCCCTTATTTCGCCACAAGAAAGCTATTATCTGGGTAGAGATCGTGTTAAAATTTCAGCCCAATCGGAGTTACGAATCTCCGGCAATATAAGAAACGGTGAAATGGAAGAATCTGAGAACAAAGAAACATAGGGAGACAAAGAGACAGATCCAATCTCGGAGGGGCTCTCACCCCTCCCGTGCCATGGAGGCCAAGGACCAGAGGCGAAACCCTTCTCCCATCTAGGGAGGAGGTCAAGGAAGAAGAAGAAGGAGGGGGGCTCTCCCCCCCTTGCTTCCGGTGGCACCGGAGTGCCACCGGGGGCCATCATCATCACCGCGATCTACACCAACACCTCCGCCATCTTCACCAAAATCTCCATCACTTTCCCCATCTATCTACAGCGGTCTAGTCTCCCGCAACCCGCTGTACCCTCTACTTGAACATGGTGCTTTATGCTTCATATTATTATCCAATGATGTGTTGCCATCCGATGATGTCTGAGTAGATTTTCCTTGTCCTATCGGTGGTTGATGAATTGCTATGATTGATTTAATTTGCTTGTGGTTATGTTGCTGTCCTTTGGTTCCCATCATATGATTGCGCACGTGGATCACACCCCAGGGTTAGTTATATGTTGATAGGACTATGTATTGGAGGGCAAGAGTGATAGAAGCTTCAACCTAGCATAGAAATTGATGCATACGGGATTGAAGGGGGACCAATACATCTTAACGCTATGGTTGGGTTTTACCTTAATGAACATTAGTAGTTGCGGATGCTTGCTAATAGTTCCAATAATAAGTGCATGGAATTCCAAGTCAGGGTTGACATGCTAGCAGTGGCCTCTCTCACATAATACTTGCTATCGGTCTAGTAAAGTAGTCAATTGCTTAGGGACAATTTCGCAACTCTTACCACCACTTTTCCACACTCTCTATATTTAGTTTATTGTTTCTTTATCTAAACAACACCTACAAAGTACTTCTAGTTTCATACTTGTTCTAGGTAAAGCGATCGTCAAGCATGCGTAGAGTTGTATCGGTAGTCGATAGAACTTGAGGGAATATTTATTCTACCTTTAGCTCCTCGTTGGGTTCGACACTCTTACTTATCGAAAACTGTTGCGATCCCCTATACTTGTGGGTTATCAAGACCTTTTTCTGGCGCCGTTGCCGGGGAGCAATAGCGTGGGGTGAATATTCTCGTGTGTGCTTGTTTGCTTTATCACTAAGTAATTTTTATTTGTTGTTCTTAGTTGTTTCCTATCTTTAGTTATGGGTAGGAAACGAAAAATACCAAAAAATTAGTTGTACCCACTGTACCAATGGTTGAAGAACCACTCAAAATCTATCACACTGCTGAAGCTTATTACTTGGATCATCTTCGATCCCTATGTCCTCGTGCTGAAACCCCAACTAGCTTAGTTGAGGGCAAATCTTTAGATGAGCATGCTTGTATTGTGCGACACCGAATATCTGAAAAAGGGAAAACTTTACTGGATCAAATTCATCGTTTGCAATGCTATGCTTGGAATTTATGTGAAATATATGATTATACTTGTTGTTCTGAAGACCCTAAGAAACACCTTCCCTACCAATGTTTGTTTAGTGATAATGGAATCATATCCTCTTATGCTAAGGGTGTTTATAATTACTATGATGTTCAACAAATTGAAGAATTTGTTGCTTTTAAGGGTGCTTATGAAATTGCTTCTTTGATTGAAAAGTATGATGCTACTCTTTACAAATCTGAAAATTTTGCCATACTTAAATATTGCTATGATAATTATGCTTCTAATGCCTATGTTGAACCATATATTGAGTACTTCTCCGCTGTCCAAGAAGAGACTAAAATTTTGCAGGAGTCCATGGAAGAAGAAATTGATGAAACTGTGAGCTCATTGGATGAAAAAGATGATGAGGAGAGCGAAGAACAAAAGGACGAAGAGCGGATTAGCTACCCATGCCCACCTTCTAATGAGAGTAACCCTCCAACTCATACATTGTTTAATTTCCCTTCGTTCTTACCGGAGGATGATTGCTATGATCATTGTTATGATCCCATTGATTCTCTTGAAATATCCCTTTTTGATGATGCTTGCTATGCTTGTGGCCAAGATGCCAATATGAATTATGCTTATGGAGATGAACTTGCTATAGTTCCTTATGTTAAACATTAAATTGTTGCTATTGCACCCACGCATGATAGTCCTATTATCTTTTTGAATTCTCCCGACTACACTATATCGGAGAAGTTTGCACTTATTAAGGATTATATTGATGGGTTGCCTTTTACCGTTGCCCATGATGATTTTGATGAATATAATATGCATGGGCTTGCTTCTCCTACTTCCAAGTATTATGAGAGAGGAACTATATCTTCACCTCTCTATGTTTCCAACATGATAAAATTGCAAGAAACTATTTATACTATGCATTGGCCTTTACTAGGTGTGCATGAATTGTTCTTTTATGACATGCCGATGCATAGGAAGAGAGTTAGACTTCGTCATTGCTTGATATATGTTGCTTTGTGCTCACTACTAAATTACAAATCATTGTTAATTAAAATTGGCTTTGATATACCTTGGGATCCGAGTGGATTCACTACTTGAGCACTATATGCCTAGCTTAATGGATTTAAAGAAAGCGCTGCTAGGGAGACAACCCTGAAGTTTTAGAGAGTCATTTGTTTCTGTTGAGTGCTTTCATATAGTTTAAAAACAACAAAAATAAAGAGGGGAACCCAAAACTTTTCAAAAAGGAAAGTGAAAGTGAGAAAGACAAACACTGTTGAAGTGGGAGAGCTCCTTGAACTTTGTTCATGGTCACGGCAACTTTGTGAATCTTGATTACAGAAACTTTTAAACAAAAATAATTATCCCCTTGTACAATTCCATTGTATAATAAAAATAATGCGCCAAGATTTGCCTTTAGGATGTTTACATTTGCTTGATGGTTTGTATGGTGCAGGACAGAAACTTTGGCTGTAGTGCGCGATTTTACATTTTTAGCTGGAAGGTCAAATGGTTCGGATTCTTTTTGAACTGTCTTCCTATAAAAATTGTTTATTTTTCCTAATTTTGGTAGAATTTTCTAAGTACCAGAAGTATGGTGAATGTTCAGATTATTACAGACTGTTCTGTTTTAGACAGATTCTGTTTTTGATGTATAATTTGCTTGTTTTGATGAAACTATCAATTTATATCAGTGGATTAAGCCATGAAAAAGTTATATTAAAGTAGACACAATGCAAAAACAAAATATGAATTGGTTTGCAACAGTACTTAGAGTAGTGATTTGCTTTATTATACTAACGGATCTTACCGAGTTTTCTGTTGAAGTTTTGTGTGGATGAAGTGTTCGATGGTTGAGAAGGTCTCGATGTGAGAAGAAGGAAGAGAGGCAAGAGCTCAAGCTTGAGGATTCCCGAGGCAGCCCAAGTAAATATTCAATGAGACTCAAGCGTCTAAGCTTGGGGATGCTGGGGAGGCATCCCCTCTTTCTTCAACAAGTATCGGTATGTTTTTGTATTCGTTTCGTTCATGCGATATGTGCAATCTTGGAGCGTATTTTGCATTTAGGTTTTTATTTTTTATTTTTATGCACCATGCTGGTATGAGATAGTCCTTGGCTTATTTATATAATGCTCTTTGCACTTCACTTATATCTTTTGAGTATGGCTTTATAGAATGCTTCATGTGCTTCACTTATATCATTTGAAGTTTGGATTGCCTGTTTCTCTTTACATAGACAACCGCCATTTGTAGAATGCTCTTTTGCTTCACTTATATTTGTTAGAACATGGGCATGTCTTTTGTAGAAAGAATTAAACTCTCTTGCTTCACTTCTATCTATTTAGAGAGATGACAGGAATTGGTCATTCACATGGTTAGTCATAAAATCCTACATAAAACTTGTAGATCGCTGAATATGATATGTTTGATTCCTTGCAATAGTTTTGCGATATAAAGATGGTGATATTAGAGTCATGCTAGTTGAGTAATTGTGAAATTGAGAAATACTTGTGTTGAGGTTTGCAAGTCCCGTAGCATGCACGTATGGTGAACCGTTATGTAACGAAGTCGGAGCATGAGGTGTTTATTGATTGTCTTCCTTATGAGTGGCAGTCGGGGACGAGCGATGGTCTTTTCCTACCAATCTATCCCCCTAGGAGCATGCGCGTAGTACTTTGTTTCGATAACTAATAGATTTTTGCAATAAGTATGTGAGTTCTTTATGACTAATGTTGAGTCCATGGATTATACGCACTCTCACCCTTCCATCATTGCTAGCCTCTCTAGTACCGCGCAACTTTCGCCGGTACCATAAACCCACCATATACCTTCCTCAAAACAGCCACCATACCTACCTATTATGGCATCTCCATAGCCATTCCGAGATATATTGCCATGAAACTTCCATCATCATCATATACATGACTTGAGCATTCATTGTCATATTGCTTTGCATGATCGTAAGATAGCTAGCATGATGTTTTCATGGCTTGTCCATTTTTTGATGTCATTGCTACGCTAGAACATTGCACATCCCGGTACACCGCCGGAGGCATTCATATAGAGTCATATCTTTGTTCTAGATATCGAGTTGTAATATTGAGTTGTAAGTAAATATAAGTGTGATGATCATCATTATTAGAGCATTGCCCCAGTGAGGAAAGGATGATGGAGACTATGATTCCCCCCACAAGTCGGGATGAGACTCCGGACGAAAAAATAAAATAAAATAAAAAAAATAAAAAAAAAGAGAAAGGCCAAAAAAAGAAGAACAGAAGGCCCAAAAAAAGAGAAAAAAAGAAAACAAAAAATTGAGAGAAAAAGAGAGAAGGGGCAATGTTACTATCCTTTTACCACACTTGTGCTTCAAAGTAGCACCATGTTCTTCATATAGAGAGTCTCTTGAGTTAGCACTTTCATATACTAGTGGGAATTTTCATTATAGAACTTGGCTTGTATATTCCAACGATGGGCTTCCTCAAATGCCCTAGGTCTTCATGAGCAAGCAAGTTGGATGCACACCCACTTAGTTTCAGTTTGAGCTTTCATACACTTATAGCTCTAGTGCATCCGTTGCATGGCAATCCCTACTCCTCACATTGTTATCTATTAATGGGCATCTCCATAGCCCGTTGATACGCCTAGTTGATGTGAGACTTTCTTCCCCTTTTTATCTTCTCCACATAACCCCCATCATCATATTCTATTCCACCTAGAGTGCTATGTCCATGGCTCACGCTCACGTATTGTGTGAAAGTTGAAAAGGTTTGAGAACGTCAAAAGTATGAAACAATTGCTTGGCTTGTCATCGGGGTTGTGCATGATGTGAATGCTTTGTGTGGTGAAGATGGAGCATAGCCAGACTATATGATTTTGTAGGGATGAGCTTTCTTTGGCTATGTTATTTCGATAATACATAATTGCTTGGTTGGTATGCTTGAAGTATTATTATTTTTATGTCAAAGGATAGACTATTGCTTTGAATCACTCGTGTCTTAATATTCATGCCATGATTAGATTACATGATCAAGATTATGCTAGGTAGCATTCCACATCAAAAATTATCTTTTTTATCATTTACCTACTTGAGGACGAGCAGGAATTAAGCTTGGGGATGCTGATACGTCTCCTTCATATCTATAATTTTTTATTGTTCCATGCCAATATTCTACAACTTTCATATACTTTTGGCAACCTTTTATACTATTTTTGGGACATATTGATCCAGTGCCCAGTGCCAGTTCCTGTTTGTTGCATGCTTTTTGTTTCACAGAAAACCCATACCTAACGGAGTCCAAACGGAATAAAAACTGACGGAGATTTATTTTGGAATATTTATGAATTTTGGGAAGTGGAATCATCGCGAGACGGTGCCCGAGGGGGGCACGAGGTAGGGGGCGCGCCCCTGATCCTCGTGACCACCCCGTAAGGCGGTTGGAGCCCTTCTTTCGCCGCAAGAAAGCTAATATCCAGATAGAGATCGTGTTAAAATTTCAGCCCAATCGGAGTTACGGATCTCCAGCAATATAAGAAACGGTGAAAGGGAAGAATCTGAGAACGCAGAAACAGAGGGAGACAGAGAGACAGATCCAATCTCGGGGGGGCTCTCTCCCCTTCCGTGCCATGGAGGCCAAGGACCAGAGGGGAAACCCTTCTCCCATCTAGGGAGGAGGTCAAGGAAGAAGAAGCAGGAGGGGGGCTCTCTCCCCCTTGCTTCCGGTGGCACCAGAGTGCCACCGGGGGCCATCATCATCACCGCGATCTACACCAACACCTCCGCCATATTCACCAACATCAACATCACCTTCCCCCCTCTATCTACAGCGGTCCACTCTCCCGCAACCCGCTGTACCCTCTACTTGAACATGGTGCTTTATGCTTCATATTATTATCCAATGATGTGTTGCCATCCTATGATGTCTGAGTAGATTTTCGTTGTCCTATCGGTGGTTGATGAATTGCTATGATTGATTTAATTTGCTTGTGGTTATGTTGCTGTCCTTTGGTGCCCATCATATGATTGCGCACATGGATCACACCCTAGGGTTAGTTGTATTTTGATAGGACTATGTATTGGAGGGCAAGAGTGATAGAAGCTTCAACCTAGCATAGAAATTGATGCATAGGGGATTGAAGGGGGGCCAATATATCTTAATGATATGGTTGGGTTTTACCTTAATGAAAATTAGTAGTTGCGGATGCTTGTTAATAGTTCCAATCATAAGTGCATAGAATTCCAAGTCAGGGATGACATGCTAGAAGTGGCCTCTCCCACATAATACTTGCTATCGGTCTAGTAAAGTAGTTAATTGCTTAGGGACAATTTCGCAACTCTTACCACCACTTTTCCACACTCGCTATATTTAGTTTATTGTTTCTTTATCTAAACAGCCCCTACTTTTTATTTATGTACTCTTTATTATCTTGCAAACCTATCCAACAACACCTACAAAGTACTTCTAGTTTCATACTTTTTCTAGGTAAAGCGATCGTCAAGCGTGCGTAGAGTTGTATCGGTGGTCGATAGAACTTGATGGAATATTTGTTCTACCTTTAGCTCCTCGTTGGGTTCGACACTCTTAATTATCGAAAACTGTTGCGATCCCCTATACTTGTGGGTTATCAGGACGTCATGGTATTTAATAAAAGAATTATACTTAAATGGAATTAGTGAGAGATTATGCCCAGCAAAGATAATATGAGCATGGCTAAATTGCATCATATTTTTTATGTTCATTTTGTAGAAGGATGTTGCGTTGCAGCATGTTCTTCGTAGTGAATCCGGTGCTATGGCACATTATGGTTGCACAAAATAACAAATTTTCCCGTTGCAATACGCATCCATGTGCTAGTTTCTCAAAAGTATGCCACATAATACGCATCCATGTCAAATCAAAAGATTTTGGTACCGCTCTCGCGATGTGAGAGAGTTGGCACCGCCGTGCACACAGACCCACATGTATAAACAAATCAATAAAACCAACTACACCAGCCTCTCACTCTCCCAAACAAGTGTTTTGTATTGCCTCAGTCATCTCTCTCCCCCACGCAAGTGTTTTTATCATTGTATGAGTTAATTTGGCACCGGAGAAAAGTAGGTGATCCAGATTGGGGCATCAGGTGAGAAATGGAGGGGCATCGATGCCAAATTCATCACAAGTGAATTTGGCACGTGTTTTGGCCTACATAGTGGAGGGTTGTTATAGCCCACTTTTGTACTACCTCCTATTTAGTGTAAAATTTTGACCATAGATTTACCTAAGAAAATGCTAGTGCATGTCACCAAAAATTTTACATTTGAAATTATGTTCAAATACGAATCCAATGATATAATTTTTAGTGACATGCATTAACATTTTTTCAGTTAAATCTATGGTCAAATTTTGATACTACAAAATAGGAAGAGTAAACTAGGACGGAGGTAGTACTTGCTCTTAGGGTAACCATAGAGTTACCAGTCTAAGTTACTTTCCACTATGACTAGCCTAGGAAACTATAGTAGTACAACAACAAAAAAAACGATGCAGGTGATCACGTGAGGAAAAAATACTCCCTCCATTCCACAATGTAGTGCTTCCTCTATTGTAACACCCTTGATGCAACTATAGCTCCCACGTGTCGAGGCACGACTTAGAGACATAATCGCATTGAAGGCATATGTTGCAAGTAAGGTTATCTTTTATTTTGGCGCCGTAGTCGGGCCATGAGTGTTTGGATGATGTAATGTTATTTATGTACCTTGATTAACGTGGCGATTGTAAGCCAACTATGTTATCTCCCCCTTATTATTATACTACATGGGATGTGTAAAGATTACCTTACTTGCGACATATGCCTTCAATGCGATTATGTCTCTAAGTCGTGCCTCGACACGTGGGAGCTATAGTCGCATCGAGGGTGTTACAAGTTGGTATCAGAGCCTTCCCCGACTTTAGGAGCCCCATTGCTTGATCATTTTTAGCGGCCGAGTTGTGTCTAGAAAAATGTTTTGAGTCATTTAGGAATTATATATCGGAGAGTTTAGGAATTATTTTTACTTCCCAGTCTCCTCATCGCTCTGGTAAGGCATCCTGACGTAGAGTTTTGACTCTTCTCTTCTCAAATTTCACTAATTTTTTTTAGGATCACGCGGGTATCTTGGAATCATTCCGATGGTTTTATGATGAGAACATTGTCTTGGTGCCTCCTGTCAGGGGTTTAGTGGAAGTGTCCCGGGGAGTTGAGCTATGAGGTGTTGTCGTCATAATTTTATCGTTGCAGTTCTGGAATACCTGAGTTATTACGCCGACATCGAAAATCTCTTTTATGCAGTTCGTTGGTGAGATAAGCTCGACGCCACCCAGTACTAGGGCAGGAGTTCGGGAGTGTAGCGACCCGACCCGAATGGATCAAGTCTACTGTGCTCCGGTGTCATCCCTGGATCAGTAATGCTGACACCACACAGTACTTCGAAGGATTTATAGCAGAGTGGCAATCACACACTTATTACATCGATGTCTCAAAAGAGAACCTATTACAATAAATATGGCTTAAGGCCATCTAATAACGATAACAGCGGAAGACTCGGAAGATAAATGGGTCCATCAACTCCAACGGCATCACTGAGTATAGAACCACGACCTAAAAGCTCCTTACTCGTCGTCTGAAAAGTCTGCAACATGAAGGTTGCAGCCCGAAAACGGGTCAGCACATGGAATATGCTGGCAATGTAACACATAGAGAGTAATGGAATGAAACAGCTATACTATATGCATATATGGCTGGTGGAAAGCTCTATGGTTACAGTTTTGCGTAAAGCCAGTTTTTCCCTACTGCAAAGGAATAAATTTATTTAACTATCATGGTAGTTGTTAAACATCGAGAATGGTTGACAGCATTCCGATCCCAATTAAGTAATTAAAACCCAACAACATTAATTAGAAGTAACGTGATGATATTCACATGATATTCAAGTACTAGATACTCAAGTTGTCCATAACCAGGGACACGGCTAATCATGATTAGTTTGTTACACTCTGCAGAGGTTTGCGCACTTTTCCCCACAAGACTCGATCGCCTCCGTTTGGTTTCTCGCACTACAGGGTGTTTGAGAAGACGGATGACCGAGATACAGTCTTTCAGAAGCGCTAGCACCTTACGATTGGGTAGACCGTACCACCTACACCCCCTACATCTGCTAGTCTACCACTGTAAGAGTTCGCACGACTTAGTCAATTATGCCAGAGCCCATAATGGCTTGTGGCTGCACACGGAAGTTACTAGCATGAATGATCTTATGATCCCTTTGAGCCTGGGTGGCGGTCCGAAATAAAAACAGGCAAGTCCTGATAGACATCAGGTGCCTCAATCCACCCAGATGTGCGTTAGGTTGCCACCTTAGATAAACCATTAATTAACAATCTCACATCTGTCATGGATATCACTCACCCAATCCACATCTACTAGCATAGCACGGCATAATAAGCAAACATAGAAGTAACTCCCAAAGGTTTGATAATAAACAGGTAATATGTACTACCTCATCTACTTCCCATCCCACAGTTTAATTAGATCCTAACCATGCAATGTGTGAGGATTGATCTAATGCAATAAAACTGGGTTGTAGAAAAGGTATGATCAAAGTGTTACTTGCCTTGCTGATGATCCGCGAGACCTAGGGTTTCGAAGTAACAAGCGGCGCAATCCGGGTGATCTATCGCAGACAAACAACAAGCACACAATAAGTACTCATCTAATGCACAGGTAAAACTCGAACAAGAGAACGAACCCGAAAGTTCAACTTAAGAACTCCGGTTGCAAAGAAAGAAAGAACCGAACAGACGACGGGAAAACAAACGGCGGAAGAAAGCAACTCGGTTCTAGCAAGTTGAAACTAGGTCAAATTTTACTGTAGCAAAGGCTTGTTCAAATTGATTAGACGGAACGGCGATTTCGAAACGACACTCCAGGCGCTTGAATCACCGGATTCCGATAAACGAGCGGGAAGAAAGACTAGAACGAAGATCAGATCTGAGATCGTGATCGCGGAATAAAACCGACGAAAAGAAAGAGACGAACGGTTAAACAAACGGGCGTCGTTAACCGGGAAAAACCGGTGATCACATTCGTTGAGACGAATGGTCCGAAAGAAGAAAGAAAACCGATCTAGGGTTTCGGAAGAAAACCGAAACAAAGCCGTAAGAAAAACCGGAAGAAAAAAGAGAAGAACCGGAACGGTTTTCTAGAAGAAAAACCGAACCGAGGAAAAGAAGAGGCGGCGCGGCTACCTCGGGAGGCGGGGCTCCGGGCGGCGGCTTTAGGGCGGCGACGGCGGCTTAAGGCGGCGGTGGCGGCTTAAGGCGACGGCGGCTTGGGGCTTGGGGTGGAGGAAAAGAGAGGGGGGTGAGTATATATACTAGGAGGGGGGTGTGACTTGGCCAAGCGGCAAAAAGGGGGGGGCGGTGCCCTAGAGTCCCGCTGGGACTCGGCTTCGCGCGAGGGGCTGGGGGCGGTGGCGGCTAGCTGGGCCTTGGCCCGGCTGGCCTGGCGCGCGGGAGCTGCTCCTTTTTTTTAATCGGTTTCGCGCGCAGAAAAAACTATCTAAACGAACTCCAAAATTTCTAAAGTAAATTTTCCCCGACTCCTAAAAATGAGTCGAACAAAATGAACTTTTCTCCGGGCCTAAAATGCAATTTTTTTTGAAAATGCGCATTTTTCCCTATCCAAACAAAAGCAAACAAAACTCCGGCAAAACCAAAACTTGACTTATTCATTAAATCTTCATTTTTCCTAACTTTGGGAAAGTCATATTATTCCCTCTCTCATATTTTTGATATTGGAAAAATAATTGAAGATGAAATAAATAAATCAAATGATCCTCTTTTCAAAATTTGAGAGAACACAAATATGGAAATAACGAAATCTCCAACTCTCTCCGTGGGTCCTTGAGTTGCGTGAGATTTCTAGGATCAACTAAAATGCATGAAAATATGCTATGCATGATGATCTAGTGTATAACATTCCAAATTGCAAATTTGGGATGTTACAGGGAGTATCGCCATAACTTGTATAACGGATGCTTTTCGAAGGTTGAGGTAGATGGTTTTCGAAGTTTTTTCTCGGTTATGTGTTGAAGGATGGATACAGCTGGATGGATACAGCTGGATGTAGGATTTGCTAGATTCTTGAAGATATGGTCAGGGCTTGTGTGATCTCCTTCGGCATGAAGTGGGAGGATTGTCTTCCTTATGCTGAATTCTCCTACAACAACAGTTTTCAAGCAAGTTCGGGCAAGGCCCCTTTTGAAATTCTGTATGGCAGGAAGTGCCGTACCCCTCTCAACTGGTCTGAAACCGGCGAACGTCAGCTTTTGGGTAATGACTTAATCATAGAGGCAGAGGAAATGTGCAAAGTCATTCGTGATAACCTCAAAGCAGCCCAATCCCGCCAGAAGAGCTACTATGATAGTAAGCACCGTGATTTGGCTTTCGAGATCGGAGATCATGTTTACCTCCGTGTCTCTCCTATGAAAGGTACTCGTCGCTTCGGTATCAAAGGGAAGCTTGCCCCTAGATAGGTGGGACCTTTCAAGATTGTCAGCAAGAGAGGCGATCTCGCCTATCAACTCGAGCTTCCTTCAAACTTTGCAAATGTTCATGATGTGTTCCATGTCTCTCAGCTCCGAAAGTGCTTCAAGACTCCTGACCACACTGTCAACTTCGAGGACATTGAGCTCCAAGAAGATCTTTCCTATCGTGAGCACCCAGTTGCTATCCTTGAAGAGACTGAGCGCAAGACTCGCAACAAGTCGATCAAGTTCCTCAAAGTCAAGTGGTCACACCATTCCGACCGTGAAGCTACATGGGAACGCGAGGATCACCTCCGTTCTGAGTACCTGGCGTTCTTTCAGTCCTAGATCTTGGGACGAGATCCTTTTGTAGTGGTGGAGTGTTGTAACACCCCGGATATGACTTTCCCAATTTGTACTCCAACTCTTGCCGTTTCCGTCATTAAGTTATTTTATTTTCTCGGGTTCTGGTTTTTGTCTCCGTGTGTTGTTGTCATTGTCATGTATCTCATATCATGTCATCATGTGCATTGCATTTGCATATGTGTTCATCTCATGCATTCGAGCATTTTCCCCGTTGTCCGTTTTGCATTCCGGCGCTTCGTTCTCCTCCGGTGGTCATTTCTAGCTTTCTTTCATGTGTGGGGATTAAACATTTCCGGATTGAACCGACACTTGCCAAGCGGCCTTGGTTTACTACCGGTAGACCGCCTGTCAAGTTTCGTATCATTTGGACTTCGTTTGATACTCCAACGGTTAACCGAGGGACCGAAAAGGCCTCGTGTGTGTTGCAGCCCAACACCCCTCCATTTTGGCCCAAAACCCACCTAACCCTGCTCCATCTTCTAGAGCGTTCGATCACGATCGTGTGGCCGCAAACCACACCTCATTTGGAGCTCCCTAGCTCCCTCTACCTCTATATAAAGCCCCTCCTCCGAAATCCCGCAGTCCAAACCCTAGCAAATTCCCCTCTCCGCCGCCGGACGAAACCCCCACCACCGGAAATTGTCCAGGGCCCTCACCGCCGCCACGTGTCGCCACGCCGTTGGCCTCCCGCCGTGGTGCCCACTTCCCCGCGCCGCCGCCCGCGTCGGCCCGCCGGGGCCCAGGCGGGGCCCTCCCGGCCCGGGTCGCCGCCTGCCGCCGCCTCGCACCAGCTCCGCCCCACGCCCGCGCCATCAAGCTCCGCCGCCGCCGCGGGAGCTCACGCCTAGCCGCCTGCCTCGCCCGCCGGCCGCCGCTGCCGACCTCACGGGGTCGTGCCGCCCCGCCGTGACGCCGTCCCTCGCCGCCCCAGCGCCGCGCCCCGGCGAGCTCCTCCCTCCCTCGAAGCTCCGGCCGGTCCAAGGCTCTCCGGCCACCGTGTTTTCCATCTCCGGCGAACCCCATCTCCGGCCGGCGAACTCCGGGAGCCGTGCCGCTACAGTGCTGGATCTGGATCCAGATCTAATCTCGGTTGACTTTTTATCCCTAACCCTAATCCATGTGCTCCTGTTCATTGCATCATAACTTTGCATCCGTAACTCCGTTTTTGGCATATAGCATATCAAAATGTTCATCTCAGAGAGTACATAATTTCATTCCATTGCATCATTTTCATTTGAGTTCATCTTGATGCCCGAAATTCTGTTAGAAGAGGGCTACTTGAGATAATTGTCAGATCTGCTACTCCATTTGCATATTTGTCATTTTTGCCATGATTATTGTGTGCATGTTATGCCCATGAGCTCTACATATGTTTTGATAAGGGTGTTGCCATCTTTCCAGAGGTGCAACCCATGTATTTTTGTGATGTGTGTGGTGACTAGCACAAGCTTGCAAAGTGACGCACTTGGTAGTGCTGATTTCAGGGACTTAGCATTCCACTAAGGCCTTGGTCTGTTTATTTCATATGGCCATATGTTCATGTTGTTTCCTAGCGATCCGTGCCTCTTTTGAGGATAATCAGTAAGGATGTTTTGTTAATATTGTAGTGCTCTATCCATCCATGTCTTTGTTTGCAATTATGGAGCACCCTAGATTGAGTCAATCGAGCTCTACTTTTGCTACTTTGTGAATCTGGGCAGATTGTCAACTTGTTTGCAATTTTGCAGATGATGTTGTAGTTGACCCGTGCATGCTATGCTATTGTTCTTGCCATGTATAGCTTGTATTTTGTGTTTTCTTGATGGGTGTATGCTTAGATTGTCATGACTTGCTCCGTAGTGAGTGCATCGAGCTCGTAAACATGCCTACTTGATATCTGTTTTCAGCATGCTCCAGTTTTCACTAAGTCTGTGAACTGATTATGTTTTTGCCATGTTCACATGCTTGCAATTGTATTTTCTGATCCCTTTTGGCTCAAGGTCACTAAGGGACTTTTGTTAAGCTCTTTGAGTAGCTCCATGCCATGCTTTACTTTGTCATGTTCAGGTCCTGTAGCATGTAGTTTTGTTGCTCCGAAGAGAGCTACCTAATCTGAAATTCCAGACAAGTGTTAATTTCACTAAGTCTGAGATCTGTTTACCATATGCATTTTTGCCATGCTTGTTTGAACTTGGTAATGGATGATTTGGCCGTAGCTCAGTGCTAGACTTTTGTTAAGCATCTTGAGTGCACCCCTGCCATGTTTTGTGTTGTCATGTTTGGGTGCTGTAGCATGTTAATCTCGTTGCATTTAGATGGCTACTTGTTGTAAATCGCAGACCGGTGTCATATTTGTTTTGCTTGTCATTTCCAAACCGTAACTCCGATTCCGGTGATCTTTATATCGTTTTCAAGCGATTTTATCTCATCTTTCCAGTGGCACACTTGGATTCTAAAGTTGAGGCCAGGGTCATGCATTCCTTGTCACATCTTGCATATGCATCCCGCATAGCATACCATGTTTGCAACATATTGGTTGATCCTTGCACGTGGTTGATTGTGTCCTTGTTGCTTGTTTGTCTTGTTTGGGTAGATCCGGGAGACGAGTTCGCTAACGAGGATCCCGTTGAGTTTGCTTTCGAGGATCCAGTCAACTCTGATAACTCTGCAGGCAAGATGATCATACCCTCGAAATCACTACTATCTTTGCTATGCTAGTTTGCTCGCTCTTTTTCTATGCCAATGCTACGATGACTACCACTTGCTTTCAAGCCTCCCAAATTGCCATATCAAACCTCTAACCCATCATGTCCTAGCAAACCGTTGATTGGCTATGTTACCGCTTTGCTCAGCCCCTCTTATAGCGTTGCTAGTTGCAGATGAAGATTGGAGGTCGTTCCTTGTTGGAACATTTATTTACTTGTTGGGATATCATTATATTATCTTGTTATCTTAATGCATCTATACACTTGGTAAAGGGTGGAAGGCTCGGCCTCTCGCCTAGTGTTTTGTTCCACTCTTGCCGCCCTAGTTTCCGCCATATCGGTGTTATGTTCCCGGATTTTGCGTTCCTTACGCGGTTGGGTTATAATGGGAACCCCTTGATAGTTCGCCTTGATTAAATCTTTTCCAGCAATGCCCAACCTTGGTTTTACCATTTGCCACCTAGCCCCTTTTTTCCTTTGGGTTTCCGGACCCCGATGGTCATCTTATTTAGCCCCCCGGGCCAGTGCTCCTCTGAGTGTTGGTCCAACCGAGCGATGTCCGGGGCTACCAGGGGCAACTCTGGGCTGGCCTACCCGACGTCTGGCTCATCTGAGTGTGCCCTAAGAACGAGATATGTGCAGCTCCTATCGGGATTTGTCGGTACATTCGGGCGGTGTTGCTGGTCTTGTTTTAACCTGTCGAAGTGTCTTGAAGAACCGAGATACCGAGTCTGATCGGAACGTCTTGGGAGGAGGTCTATTCCTTCGTTGACCGTGAGAGCTTGTCATGGGCTAAGTTGGGACTCCCCGGTAGGGATTTGAACTTTCGAAAGCCGTGCCCGCGGTTATGGGCAGATGGGAATTTGTTAATGTCCGGTTG
Organism: Triticum urartu; assembly: GCF_003073215.2. Lineage (NCBI taxonomy): Eukaryota > Viridiplantae > Streptophyta > Magnoliopsida > Poales > Poaceae > Triticum > Triticum urartu. Next base: position 407,905,421 of record NC_053028.1, read on the forward strand.
TAGATAACTTGAACCTTAACTTAATTTAAAATGATTTCAACTGAGTGTGTTACTGTGATGGCCTCTTCTCGGCGGAGTCCGGGAAGTGGACACGGCGTTGGAGTAATGCTTGTGCAGGTTGTTCTCTAGATTTCTCGCTCGTGCTTTCCCTCCTCTTCTCGCTCTCTTTTGCGAACAGGATCCACCATATATGCTAGTCGCTTGCTGCTGCTCCACTTATATTTACCTTGCCTTACCTATAAGCTTGAATAGTCTTGATCGCGAGGGTGCGAGATTTCTGAGTCCCTGTGGCTCACAGATTACTATTACACCAGATGCAGGGCCTGACGTTTCCGCTCCAGGTGACGCGCTCGAGCTCAAGTGGGAGTTCGACGAGGACTCTCAGCGTTACTATGTTTCCTTTCCTGATGATCAGTAGTGGTGCCTAGTTGGGGGTGATCGGGACCGTGTCGCATGTTGGGTTATCTTTTATTTTGGCGCCGTAGTCGGGCCATGAGTGTTTGGATGATGTAATGTTATTTATGTACCTTGATTGACGTGGCGATTGTAAGCCAACTATGTTATCTCCCCTTTATTATTATATTACATGGGATGTGTAAAGATTACCTTACTTGCGACATATGCCTTCAATGCGATTATGTCTCTAAGTCGTGCCTCGACACATGGGATCTATAGTCGCATCGAGGGTGTTACATCTATCTCCGTGCTTCAACTTTGACCGTAAGTTTAACTACCAAGACCAATTGCGGCGGGAGCAAAAATTATATCAGTGAATTCGTATTCAAAAGAAGTTTTCAATTATATAATTTTTTCTCCCGCCGCAGTTGGTCTCGTTGGTTAAATTTATGGTCAAAGTTGGACCTCAGGAAGCGCGGGCGCACTATATTTTGGAATGGAGGGAGTACTGAAAACATTTCTTTTGATGCAATGCGTAGATGCAGTTTTGAACACTACACTTGTCATCGTAATTTGTGAAAATACGAAAAAAATTGAGCTACATTGTGATTACCATTTACTAATAGGAAATAAGTTTCACCTCAATGAGTAGCTTCTCCGTGCATGGAAAGCATGTAAGGAATCCAACAACTTGATCTAGATGGGGCCCGATAGATTTAATTGCCAAGATCGTCACTTTGCGCATAGACTAGGTCAAGCTTGTGGGAATCATTTTCTAGAAGATGGTCGTAAATACATCAAGAGGAAATTTAAAAATGTGAATGTCAAGAAGACGAAGAAGAAGATGAGTGCTGTACCTGAACTATTACGGATCCAATAAATAGTTCGGAGAATTTGGCAGATGAGTACACCAACGCTGTCAATTTCGGCGCATCAATAATGTGGAACAGCTAGAGTGACCTCATCCCAATTGATGTCTTGTTGAAGGGCCAACAAAACACATAAATCCATTGGAGTTTCGTCAAGGCGATGTCGAGGCTAATGAACCCGTGGATCTGCTCAAGACGAAGGTACTCGAGCGTAGTACAGCTGTGGAGTAGGTGCTCCATAGCCATCTTCGAGATGACAACGTCTAAGAGGTCGAGTTGCTTGAGTTGAGGGAGAAGAAGGGAGGGCGCGACATTAATCTGGGGAAGATAGCACGAGCTGAAGCTGGCACGACACGGCGTTGGCGTGAGGCGGAGCACGGACAACGGCACATAGAGACATTGTCCAACTTCAAAGCTGAGCTCCTCGAGCTAATCTAGGGCGGGGGATAAGAACCACTCGTCGAACTTGGCTTGGACCTTGCAGTTGGTACTGAACATGCGGATGTCCATGCGTCTGGCTGGCCCAGGATGCGATGAAAGGACCTTGGAGACTGCGGCCGTGCGTTTGCCATCCCCGTCGCAGAGGCAGCTGTCGACGCGAGATTGAGGGGGACGTGGCGCTAGAGGGGGCGCCACTGCCGGGAGATCAGGGCGGTCCGCACGGCAGATTTGGTGGGGAGGAGGCCGATGATGATGACCAGCATGTTGTCGAGGAGGCTGCTGATGAAGTCCAGGCTGACCGGATGCGGTTTTGGCTCAAGCCGCCTCTGCTTGTTGGCTGCCTCGCCGTCCATCTAAATCGACGGTGACGCTGGTGTACACGTGTGCTGGTGTGTGTTGTGTACTGGCCTGCTGGGTGTGCGCGAGTGCGTCCTTCTGTGCATGCCGCCGCGCAGTGGTGAATTGTGCGCGAGTGCGTCCTTCACACAGAAGAAGTGTGTCCTCAATGCGCCCTCAATTTACTAGTGTGCGGGGTGCTACACCTAGTGGTTTCAATTTTGTTTACTTCACTGCGTGTCAGATGGGCCTCTAGTATACTTATTTTCACAAACTGCCACATGGGCCAGCACACGAAGATAGAGAACATGAGCTGACAAGGAAGCATGTGGACTGGTTGACTGGTCAACTAAACAATATATAGAGCTATACACTGACACAGTAAGCGTATAATCCATCGGTATAGAGAGTTTGAGTGAGAGGGGAGGCCCGTGAGAGATAGCAGAGAGAGAGAGAAAGAGCTACTCCCTCTGTTCGATAATGTAGTGCCAACATTTTTTTAAGGTCAAACTTTTGAAACTTTGACCAAGTTTATAAAGAAAGTACTTATATCTACAATACCGAAGATAAATGATAGTATGAAGTAATTACATGTTGTGATGAATCTAATGGTCGTTCCAGATGTAAATGTTTTTCTCCAGATATACTTGGTCTAACTTTTCTGAGGTTTGCCTTTTCAAGACATCCATATGCTTATGGACGTGAGAGAGTACCTAACTAGAGAGAGAGTGTGTGAAATAGAATGAGTGACTGAAAAAAGTGTGTGTGTGAAAGAGACATGGACAACACACGATAAAAGTAGAGAAAAAGCGTGTGTGTCTTATGCAAACATATCACACATGCATCTTCAACAGCGGAAGCAAGGTGAGGAGATATTGTGTGGTTGTTTGCAACCGAGAGAGAAAGACCCCTAGCATGTGGCCAAGAGGGGTCTGACAAACAAGGGAGAGAGGTCGAGAGACATGTACGGAGAAAATGTTGACATGGGGAGGAGAGAGTGTACGTTTGCCATAGAAAGATCCCAGGAGATCATGATGGGACTACATGGGTGGGAGATCGAGTGACAAGGTGTGTGTGCGATAGAAGATACCCTGAGAGATATCGAGATAGACGTATGGATGGAAAGGGACAATACGTGTGTTCCTGATGGCTAGTGAGAGATAGTCATACTTAGGGGGGAGTGCGTGCGCCTATGATGGAGTGAGGGATTATGGTACTTAGGGGGTGCGTGTCACATAGAGAGAGAACAAGGGCGGATAGTGTTAGATGGGTCTATGTAGCGCGAGTGAGACATGTGTATGTGTGAACCAGGGAGATATAAAGTTTGAGAGAGATAAAGGAGCCCCGATAAGGCTGAGTGGTGCGTCAGATAGATGAGAGGGGGAAAGAGATATTCCATCCGCTCGATAATGCAGTGCATGTCAATTTTTTAGAAGTCAAACTTTGGAAACTTTGACTAGGTTTACGCAAATGTTATTTATATCTACGATACCAAAGATACATCATATGAAACTACATCTCATGATGAATCTAATGGTATATGTTTGTCGTTCTAGATGTCGTAAATGTTTTTCTCCACGTACATGCTCAAACTTTGTGATGTTTGACTTGTCAATAAATCTATATGCTATGGGCCGAAGAGAGTGCCTAAGTCGAGAGAGATTAAGTGTGTGTGAAGGAGAATGAGTGAGTGTGCAAAAAGAGTATGTGTGTGAAAGAGAAAGGGACAACAAACGATAAATTAGAGAGAGTGTGTGTTTTTTCGTTTCTTATGCAAACATAACACGCATGCATCTCCGAGATAGAAAAGCGAGGTGATACAAAAAGATAGCTAGTGCGTGATTGTTTGCAACGGAGAGAGACACCCCTATAGCACATGTCCAATAGAGGTCTGGCCAACAAGGAACAAAGGTCGAGAGGGACGCATGGAGAACATGGACGCATGGGGAGGGAGAGAGGGTGTGTTTGTGATTGAGAGATCCCCTCGAGATTGTGAGGGGACTATATGGTTGGGAGACTAGGGGAGGTGCGTGCGTGATAGAAAGATGCCCCGAGAGAAATCGAGATAGACCATGCACATGTTTGTGATGGAGACTAAGATTAGCTAGTCATATACATATAGGGGGGACTGCGTGTGCCTACAATTGAGTGAGAGACCATCATACTTGGCTATTCATGAGATTGTGTGTGTGTGTGTGTGCATGTGAGATGGAGAGAGAACGAGGGAGAGAAATAGAGTTTTAGATGGGTCTATCGAGTGCGAGTGAGATATGCATGTGTATGTGTGACCCAGGGAGATGGAGAGTTTGAGAGAGAGAGAGAGGAAAGAGCTCCGAGACAACAGAGTGGTGCGTGAGAGAGTTATGGGCAATGAGCCAAGGAATTTGTGTGTGTACGATGAGTGCACCCAAGATATTTAGCTTGGACTAGAGAATCATACATAGTGTGTGAGGGAGACCTATAGATGGAGTATATATGCATGCGAACTAGAAATACCCCCCCCCCACACACACACAAAGAGAGAGAGAGATGGAGAGAGAGGGACCAACAAGGTTTGTGTGTTGGATATGTGCGACAGAATTGAAGATTGTCAGAGAGAGAGAGAGAGAGAGAGCAGGAGTCCAAGAGAGGGGAAGGTCGGTTTTTATGCATCAAAGTCTGATATAAACCATGTTTCGATATAAACTTGCATTCAAATATTTAAATTGGAGAACATGTTGTCTGCAATCCACACATGAACGGAGGTATGCATATATCAAACAAGTTCATTAATTTGACTTTCAACATGTTCATGGAGTACTATAATACTGTACAACATGCTACTTGATTGAGGTGTTCGATTTTGGATTTAGTTCACTATTTTGACCTAGTGAACGAGCTATTTCATTGAATCGTGATATTTCATTTTGGGTTTGATTCCCGTTTTTGAGTGGGTCAGCTATTTGTCATATAGTAAATCATTAGCAACGAACATGTAAAAACACCGGACTCCCGAGCATCATCTCTCCATCTGAAAAAGAAGTGCCAAGCTAATATTTCAAATTTTGATTCGAATCGACTTGGTAAGGTAGACGTGGATGCTCATTCTCCCAAAATTTGAACGAACCGTTAAACACCCTCTGCTCGGTGGAATTCGCCCGAGCAAATAAGTGGGAGACACGAAATTACCGGCCTATGTGGGACACGCATCAATTGGCCCGTTGTACATCGAGGGTAGGTTCGTAACTTCATCCAAGCGCGCCTTCTCCTCGGCCGAAATTACATGTGCCGAATAATTCATAAACCATGGTCGGCAAAACACCCTCTCCTCGCCCGAAATAGCTCGCGCCCACTATTTCAAAACACGCCCTCCTCACCCAAAATCGCTCGCTCCCACTATATTTCAAAACACGCCCTCTTCGCGTGAAATCGCTTGCACCCTCTATATTTCAAAACACGCCCTCCTTGCTCGAAATCACTCGCGCAAACTATGTGGGAGAAGCAAAGTTACTCTACTATCCCTGACCCTCAGTACACAGACCCAAGCCGAGAAGCCTAAAGGAAGGGGTAGAACTGTAACCCCCCCCCCCACACACACATACATTTCGGACAAATGCGTTCGTAAGACATGGTTCCCCCTCCCAATTCCCCATTCATACCTCGTGGGCGCCAAATCACCTTCTCCCTGGAAGCTCCCTTCTCCCGAGCCGCGAAACCTCAGCCCCTCCTCCATGGCACCCCCACCGCACCAAATTCATAGCCACCCTCCTCTCTAATCCCAGGGACGCTATCCATTTGCCGTCGTGCACTGGGCCGTGTGCCTCTTACTCCGTGCTGTCGGAGCTGCCTCGACGACGGCCGCGTGAACCGTACCGGAGCCGATTCAGCCCCGCCATTGTTCACAACATCGGAGCGGCTCCAACTTCAGATCCGTCTAGAGCCCCGGCGCTGCTTCCCCGTAGCCATCGACCATCGCGACATCTCCGCTTTCCTTCCCCCGGTAGCCACTGCAACCCCGCCGGCCTCATCGACTCGGCAGCTGGAGCTGCCTACTTCACCGGGCTACCAGATAGGTCGCACCCTCATCTCAAATCACTTTATTTAGGCATCAGTTGTCTGAATTTTTATTCTGGGCCAATCGATTCCCAATGGGAAGCGGCACCCCTTGAGGCGGTAGAGCTCCTAGGCTACCGGTTTGCTGGTGTCTAACGTAAGGGTGCGGGGGTGCTAGTTCACCGCGGAAGCAGCGCTTAGATGGCTATCTTAGAGTTGCGTGGGTTGAAGGTACTACTGCCGCCGGATATGGATGATGACAAGTCTTTGTGGATTGGCCCCGGTGCAGTGCAACCATGGCAGTGTGGTGGACCGGGGAGTGGGGTTTTGGTCGGGGTCACGAACAGCGGAGGTAGGCTGCTCTGCCAGTGGTCGCTGGCTCTTTGGGGAAGATTTTGAATAGTGTCAGCCAGGAGGCACAAGACGGCCATCAAGCCATCCGGCATAGATTAGACAGTACCAAAATAAAATAAAATCGTGTGACCCCAATTTAGTCTTTGGTCAACAGACGTGTGACCACTCTCGTACCTTGTTGTTGATCTCTTAGGGTATTTCTTCAAATCGGCGAGTTGTGTTGTTCTTAACATTATGCATTTTCTGCATCTTCAGCCACACCGTGTTCTGACTCACCGTAGCTGTTCCAACAAAGGAAGCATACACCAGAAGGGAGCTATAGTCCCCACTCAACAATTCCCTGCATCGAAGGCGCGTGGCCAACATGGACAACCACAACAACTGCAGGGCCATCGACAAGTCAGCACATGATGCTCACTCCTATGGATGGCGGCCAGATAGGTTGTACCCTCATCTTACTTGTGTGCAACATTTATGGCTTTGTTATTCATCTAAGCATGGAAAATAGATTATCACATTTCGCTGTATATTCATGCTGATCTCTTACGGGTCTTGTTAAGGAGTTACCGTTGTTCCATAGTTCAGCTAAGAGACATGTTCTTTAGGTAACATTGTTCCATAGTTATCATCCATCAGCCAATGCTATCCCACACGCTGGTGATTATAGTATTATACCACTTCTAGTATTACCTATGTTGTTCTTTAATACTTTTGTGTGCCATCTAGTTAATCTCGAGTACAAATGACACATATTCTGTAGCTTTCATCTGTGTTCTCCCTTTAGTTTTAACCCCAGTCCTACTATTTATGTCGTCTCCTACAAGCACTCATTACATAAATCTAACTACTAGTTTTCTTCCATGCATGTCCGATATAATTGCACACACTGATTTGTCCACAAGAACCTCATGGAGCAATGTAACGACCAACAAACTTGACGTCAATGATACCCAATATGATGGAACATGGAAAGGCAGTTCTTCACAAGACTTGTAGAAAGATGATGAATCCTATTCACCCCACAACATGCTTTCTCTAACTTGGCCCTTGATATGGGTACACCATGCATGTAATGTCCTGGAGTGCATCTACTCTGTTGCAATGCCTTATGCTTAGCCTGCTGATCATGCATGTAAATATGGCATGCCTTCTTGTTTTTCAGTACCTATTTCATTCATGATAACATGTTTTCAAATTCAAGTATTGTCATTCTACTCTATCGCAATGCCATCTGCTTAGTTTGGACATCATGCTTCTGAATATCTTATGCATTGTTATTCATCAGTATGTACTTCATCTGTCTACCATACCATGTTATTTTTTTTACATTGAAGTGTTGTTCTAGTGGTCTCTTGCAATGCCATCTTAGTTTCCCAATCATACACACATATGTTGCCTTAGTGTTTTTCTGTATGTATTCCGCTAGCATACAATTTTACATTCAAGTAGTGTTTTTTTACACTGTTGTCATGTCCTATCCCTAGCTCTTACATCATACTCCCTCTGTCCGGATTACATGTCGCAGAAATGGATAAAACTGGATGTATTATACATCTCCATCGTCTCTACTTTTCCAAACACTTTTGACCTTGTTTTGGACTCTAACTTGCATGATTTGAATGGAACTAACCCAGACTGACGTTGTTTTCAGCAGGCCATGGTGTTATTTGTATGAAGAAATACAAGTTCTCAGAATGACCTTAAACTTCACGGAGAATATTTTTGGAATTTATAAAAAATACTGATGAAAGAATCAACACCAGGGGGCCCACTCCCTGTCCATGAGGGTGGGGGCGCGCCCACCCCCCTCGGGCGCGCCCCCTGTCTCGTGGGCCCCCTGAGGCTCCACCAACCTCAACTCCAACTCTATATATTCACGTTCAGGGAGAAAAAATTAGGAAGAAGGAATCATCGCGTTTTACGATACGGAGCCACCGCCAAGCCCTAGTCTCTCTTGGGAGGGCTGATCTGGAGTCCGTCCGGGGCTCCGGAGAGGGGAATCCGTTGCCATCGTCATCATCAACCTTCCTCCATTACCAATTTCATGATGCTGGCCGCCGTGCGTGAGTAATTCCATCGTAGGCTTGTTGGATGGTGATGGGTTGGATGAGATTTATCATGTAATCGAGTTAGTTTCGTTAGGGTTTGATCCCTAGTATCCATTATGTTATGAGATTGATGTTGCTATGACTTTGCTATGCTTAATGCTTGTCACTAGGTCCCGAGTGCCATGACTTCAGATCTGAACCTATTATGTTTCCATGAATATATGTGAGTTCTTGATCCTATGTTGCAAGTCAATAGTCACCTATTATGTGTTATGATTCGTTAACCCTGAAGTGACAATAATTGGGACAATTACCGGTGATGACCATAGTTTGAGGAGTTCATGTATTCACTAAGTGTTAATGCTTTGTTCCGGTACTCTATTAAAAGGAGGCCTTAATATCCCTTAGTTTCCAATAGGACCCTGCTGCCACGGGAGGGTAGGACAAAAGATGTCATGCAAGTTCTTTTCCATACGCACGTATGACTATATTCGGAATACATGCCTACATTACATTGATGAACTGGAGATAGTTCTATGTCACCCTATGTTATAACTGTTGCATGACGAATCGCATCCGACATAATTATCCATCACTAATCCATTGCCTATGAGCTTTTCTCATATTGATCTTTGCTTAGTTACTTTTCCATTGCCATAATTACAATTACTACAAAACCGCTATTGTTACCTTTGCCACCATTACCATTACTTCCATACTACTTTGCTACTAAATATTTTGCTGCAGATATTAAGTTTTCCAGGTGTGGTTGAATTGACAACTCAACTGCTAATACTTGATAATATTCTTTGGCTCCCCTTGTGTCGAATCAATAAATTTGGTTGAATACTCTACCCTCGAAAACTGTTGTGATCCCCTATACTTGTGGGTTATCAAAGCTATTATCTGGCGCCATTGTCGGGGAGCATAGCTCTATTCTTTGAGTCACTTGGGATTTATATCTGTTGATTACTATGGGGAACTTGAAAGATGAAAGAACCAAGGTTTTTCCCTCAACTACGAGGGAAGGTAAGGAACTGCCATCTAGCTCTGCACTTGATTCACCTTCTGTTTTGAGTCTTGCGACACCTACACCTACTATTTATTCTGATATGTCACATGTTATTGATGATGCCACTTCTGCTTTGCATGATACTTATGATGAAACTAGTTCTATGCTTGATAATACTATGCCATTAGGTGAATTTCTTGATGAACAACTTGCTAGGGTTAGAGAGAATGAAATTATTGAAACAGATAATATTGATGAAAGTGATGATGAAGATTCTCCCCTAGATATGAATTGCCTGTTGTGCCTGAGGGTTATGTTATGATGAAGAAACTGCTAGAGACTTTTTAGCTTGCAATGATAGATATGATCTTAAGAAACTGTTAGCTAAGCTGAAAGAAAAGTCTTTGAATGCTAGAATGAAATATGACCCTGCTTTTGCTACTTCACCTATCTGTATTTCCGATAAGGATTATGATTTCTCTATGGACCCTGAGTTAATTACTTTGGTTGAATCTGATCCTTTTTATGGTTAAGAATCTGAAACTGTTGTGGCACATCTTCCTAAATTGAATGATATAGCCACCCTATTCACTAATGAGGAGAAAATTCGTTACTACTATATCCTTAAGTTATTTCCGTTCTCATTAAAGGGTGATGCTAAAACATGGTTTAATTCTCTTGATCCTGGTTGTGTGTGTAGTCCCTAGGATATGATTTATTACTTCTCAACTAAATATTTCCCCGCTCATAAGAAACAAGCTGCCTTAAGGGAAGTATATAATTTTGTGCAAATTGAAGAAGAGAGTCTCCCACAAGCTTGGGAGAGGCTTCTCCGATTACTTAATGCTTTGCCTGATCATCCTCTCAAGAAAAATGAAATACTTGATATCTTTTATAATGGACTAATCGATGCTTCCAGAGACCACCTGGATAGTTGTGATGGTTGTGTTTTCTGGGAAAGAACTATTGATCAAGCTGAATTGCTATTGAATAATACGTTGAGTAATGATAATGATTGGACACTCCCTGAACCAACTCCTAAGCCAGCTCCGAAGAAAAGGGGTATTCTATTTCTCAGTCCTGAAGATATGCAGGAGGCAAAGAAATCTATGAAAGAAAAGGGTATTAAAGCTGAAGATGTTAAGAATTTACCACCTATTGAAGAGATACATGGTCTTGATAACCCGACACAGGTACTAAAGGTAAATTCTCTCTATAGATTTGATGAAGGTGATATATCTCGTTATAAGTCTGCTAGCCAATGCTTGGATGAGTTTGATAATTTTATTGTTAAACAAGGAAACTTCAATGCTTATGTTAGTAGACAATTGAAACATAATGCTTATATGATTGAACACTTGAGTGATTATATGTCTAGATTTAAAGGTGAACTTAAACTTATTAGTAAACATGCTTTTATGGTTACCACTCAAGTAGAACAAGTGCTTAAATCTCAGAATGATTTGCTCAATGAATTAGATAATAAGAAAAATGAAAATGCTGTTAGAGTTGTGACTAGAGGGGGTAAAATGACTCAGGAACCTTTGTATCATGAGGGCAACCCTAAGAGAATTGAGAAAGATTCTCAAAGAACTAATGTTGATGCACCTAGTTCTTCTAAGAAGAAGAAAAAGAAAAGTGATAGGACTTTGCATGCTTCTAGTGAACCTGTTGTTGACACACCTAAGAATCCAATGATTTTTCTATTTCTGATGCTAAAACACAATATGGTAATGAACATGAACCTAGTGATAATATTAATGATGATGTTCATGTTTATGCTCAACCTAGCAATAACAATGATGTAGAGATTGAACCTGTTGTTGATCTTGGTAACCCACAATCAAAGAATCAACGTTATGATAAGAGAGACTTCGTTTATAGGTAGCACGGTAAAGAAATAGAACCATGGGTTCGGAAACCCATGCCTTTTCCTCCTAAACCATCCAAGAAAAAGGATGATGAGGATTTTGAGCGCTTTGCTGAAATGATTAGACCTATCTTTTTGCGTATGCGTTTGACTAATATGCTTAAAATGAATCCTTATGCTAAGTATATGAAAGATATTGTCACAAATAAAAGAAAGATATCGGAAGCTGAAATATCCACGATGCTTGCTAATTATACTATTAAGGGTAGAATACCAAAGAAACTAGGAGATCTAGGAGTACCAACTATACCATGCTCCATTAAAAGAAACTATGTTAAAACTGCTTTATGTGATCTTGGAGCCGGTGTTAGTGTTATGCCTCTCTCTTTATATCGTAGACTTGATTTGAATAAGTTGACACCTACTGAAATATCTTTGCAAATGGCCGATAAATCAACTGCTATAACTGTCGGTATTTGTGAGGATGTGCCTGTTGTGGTTGCAAATGTTACTATTTTAACGGACTTTGTTATTCTTGATATTCCCGAGGACGATAGTATGTCTATTATTCTTGGTAGGCCCTTTTTGAATACTGCAGGTGTCGGCGGAAACGACACCTATGGGGTCACTAGGATCCCTTCTATGGTTGGCGAGCGTGAGGTTGTGGAAAGAGCGGGTCTGACAGGAAGCACACAGATCGTTTACCCAGGTTCGGGCTACGAAGATGCGTAATACCCTAATCCTACTTTGGTGGATGTATTCGAGTGTTCTTGTGTTCTTGAGCTATCTACGGGGTGCTAGTTGCCCAAAAGAGCCGAATCCCTCTCCTGGTCGCCTCAGGCCTCCTTTTATAGGAAAAAGGGGTTGCCATAGTGGCACACATGAGGTGGAAAGGTCTACAGTCGGCAAGCCTATCGTCTGGGACCGTCGGACAAATGCATTTAATGCACTGCCGACGTGCCCTCCTCGCTTTATCGGGGACGCCAGGGAAGCACGTCCTAGCTGTCGCCGCCTCGCCTGGCCTCGACACGCGTCCGAGCTGATGAGGCATCACGGCGCCATGTTGGCTGGCTGCTGGGCTGGCGCGGTTGTGGGGCCTTCACGAAGGGTCGCATGCCACCACGCAGGTGCTTGCTGAGACGGTGTAGAGGCCGCTCGTCGCCACGTAGGTGCCTGCCCAGCTGGTTGAGCTAGCATCTGCTTGGGGACGGTGGTGGAGTCTTGACTGGCACGGGCCTGGCAGTGGCCCTGCTGATGCCCTCGGCAAGGGTCTTGCCGGGGGCCCGGCAAGGGTGCTGATGTGGCGTTGCAGTCGTCCCCGGCAAGGGTCTTGCCGGGGGTCTTGTGGATTCCCTCGGCTGGGATCCTACGGAGGGTCGCCGTCTTCTGGTCCTCATCTGATCTCATATGTTTATGATCTTGACGAAGATTTGCATGCCACCAAAGAGGCGCCTCCCCAGCCTTGGTTCCAACATAGTTGGTTGGGTTGGAGCCTATGGGCTCAAGGGTGTCTTGCTCCACTGGCATCGGGCAAGTCGCCCGGCAAGGCTCTTGCCGGGGCTGCGGAAGCTGCCTCGGCATGGATCTTGCCGAGGGAGTCCACCTCGCCCTCTTGCTCTCCTGCGCTTCTGGTCTTGGCGTTGCCTTGGTTGTCTCGTACTTCGGCTTCTCTCCTTCTTCCCTCTTCTGCCATGCTAAGTGTGTCCGTGGCACGCGGCTCCCACTACGCGTGCACAAGTAAAGGGGTCAAAAGAAGAGCCCCTACTTTTGTAGACCGATAGGAGCCCCCAGGCCTAGGCCACACATAAGCGCGCCGCGTTGTTGGGCTAGGCCCAGAGCGGTGCGTGGGTAGGTGGGGCAGATTTTACCGCAGTAAACTCCTCGACCGTTGCACTTTCCCACGACCTGCGTTGAACGCGCGACACGGGGGTCATGCGTGATGTGGGGTTCATGCATGGGGTGGTCTCAGCACGCATGCGTCACATCGTGGTAAAGAGGCGGCCCACGCCTTACCCATAAAAAGAGGGAGGCGCAGAGGCGCGGCTCATTTACTTGGGCGGAATCAGGCCGTGGCATTCAAGGCGTTAGCCCCCCACGATCATGTGGTGGGGAGCGGTCGCCTCACCCGTCCCCTCAATTCTGCTTGCTCGCCACGTGTCCCTCATGCAGGTGGCAGGCGGTGGAGGCGGGAAACCGGGCCATCCCCGATTGGGGCAGCGGGTCGGTCCTGATTCCCTACGCCTCCGGTGGCTGGATTGGTTGAGTGGGGCGGCCGAGCCTCGACCTCGCCCCTTTATAAGGAGGGGGGATGTCATCCCACATTCTCCCAGCATCCATCCTCCATTCACTTTGGCACCTTTCTTCCTTCTTCCCTGGCGAGAGGAGGCGCCGACCCTTCAACGGTGGCGGCGAGGGTTGCTGCTCGTCGGCGCGTCCCTCCTCCCCAAGAGCTCGTGGTGGTGGAGCCGGCCACGAGAGGAAGGGGGAGGGGGAGAGGCCGAGGTCGTCGTGGCGCTCGAGGGAGAGGGGTACGGGGCGGCACATCGGCCTCACCTACGCCAACGATGCCTCCCCCGATGGAGGGCCACGTCGGGGACCAGCCCCGCGAGTTCTTCATCAGGCTACGTCGGCCACCGCGTCGCCGCCTCCATCTCCCTACCCCATTTTCTCGGGAGATTGAGCTCAATCCACCCCAGACCCTCAAGTTTCACATGAGGGGCTGTGGGAATGGCGGCATGCAGGTCGACGTCGACTTCCCCGCTCCTCATGTCATGTACCACCGCTGCGGATGGAAGATGTTCACTCGCATCCACAGCCTGATGGCGGGGCTTGTCCTCTACTTCAAGTTAATGGACGGCGGCTTGCTCTCCGTCAAGGTCTTTAGAGATCTTGGAATTCGTCTAAAGTGCTGCGTGGAGAGCTCCTCCGACGACGAAGACTCCTCTTCAAGCAGGAGTGATGAGGAGGATAGCGACAACGACGATGAGAGCACCTCGTCTCCGGCTGACCGTGTCGCCCCACCCTACGTCGTGCGGCCTGCCGAGAGCCTTCCTCGCCAAGCTCTCCATCGGGGCGCTCCCCGTCATCAACTTGGGCAGCTGGCGTAGGAGGGCCTGAGAAGGCAAAGAAGGCGGGTGGCGACCGTCAAGTTAGAGTACACGGGCACTGACGCCTTTGTCGCGTATTGCCGGCCCGCTGCCTCATCTTCCAACTCCCCTCCCGGCACCAAGACATTCTCTCGGTGCCTTCTTCTCCTCGCACCTCGCCTAGGCACTCTTTTTGCCCTCCTGCCATCTTGTTCCACCTTCTGAGGAGAGAGACAAGAGAGGGATTACGGGCAGTTTATCTCTTTTCAGTTTGTAAGCCTGCGGACACTTGTTCGATTTAAAATTTGTAATCCCCTTGCTCATGTTTTTAATTCCATATGAACTGTACCTGTATGGTATGTTTTTAATGAAAAAGGGTGCTTGCTGGGTTCTCTGTGCGTGAGCGAGGCCCACGCCAAGGAAGGAGTCCTTGTTATTTTTAAGATAAACATTGTCACCCGGCAACAAGCCTTGCCGTCCCCTGACTTCAATTGACCATTCTCACGCTTTTGGCGGAGGCAGGGCGAAGTAGAGTTACGCCCTTCGCTTATTTCCTTGCCATCGCGTCTACAACCCGGTTCTGTCCCAGGGACTTGGGTACAAGAAGAAGGGGGAGCACGGTGGTCTTGGAGCAAAACGAGGTTTCATTTGTCCCAATTCCATACGAAAATGCACAACAGGGGATGAAGGACTTATCTGAATTCGCAGCCCCCGGCAACTTTGGCTTGCCATGGTTAGATCCTTGTATCTTCAGCCCCCGGCAGTCTTGGCTTGCCGCGGCCAGAGCTCCGATTCATTTTCTTTCTCCCAAGCGGCTCAGCAGAAGTGTCCACGTGCCCTGCGAACCAAAGGAGACAGACATACGCATTCTCGACCTCTAGGCTAGGGGTTAGTCGCCGCTACGCACTATCAACCCTAACCGAGGGAGGGACTTAACCTAGCATGCATGCTAAAACTTACGATGCCAGCGCTTCATTTATTTATGCTCAGGGTCTGCGCCTGGCTTTGTACAGAGGATTACATGCCGTGCCGGCATGGCTTGTACAAAAGGTGGGCTGCCGGGGGGCCCGGCAACCGCGCCTTATGTGTAAAACTTGCAAAGATGTTCGATGTTCCAGGAGTTTCTCACTGGAATAGCATCTTCGGTCTCCAGGCGGACTGCGCCAGGCTTGGTGACTCGTATTACCCAATAAGGGCCTTCCTACTTCGGCGTCAACTTGTTGGAATTCTTGGCTGACTAAATGCGCTGAAGAACAAGGTCGCCTTCCTCAAAGGTTCGAGTATGAACCTTGTGGCTATGACAGCAGCGCAAGGCTTGCTGCTAGCATGCTGCTCTCACAGCCGCCCGAAGTTGATCTTCCTCAAGGAGCGTTGCGTCATCTTGCCGCAATTGCTCTTGCTCAAGCTCATCGTAAGTGAGCACTCGAGGTGACCCATATATGAGTTCCATGGGGAGAACTGCTTATGCCCCGTATACCAGGGCAAAGGGTGTCTGGCCGGTGGCTCGATTTGGCGTCGTTCTGATCGATCAAAGAACCGCCGACAGCTCATCAATCTAGCGCTTTCCGCTCTTGTGAAGCCTATCAAAAGTCTTCGTCCTCAGGCCTCGTAACACTTCAGCATTTGCCCTCTTCGCCTGGCCGTTGCTCTGTGGGTGTGCCACGGAAGCGAAATAGACCCTGCTGCCGAGGTCTTGGGTGTATTGCATGAAGGTGTGGCTTGTGAACTGCGTTCCGTTGTCGGTGATGACTCTGTTTGGCACACTAAAACGACACACTAGCCCCTTGAAGAACTTGACGGCTGACTGTGTTGTCACCTTCCTCACTGCTTCTACCTCTGGCCACTTTGTGAACTTGTCGAACAGAGTCATCACCCACCATAATAATTTCTATCTTGAGGGAAGCCTCTAGTGAAACCTATGGCCCCCGGGTCTATTTTCCATCATATAAGTTTCCGATCTATAATTTTAGTTTCTGATTTACTTTCTTTGCAATCTTTTACTTTCCGTTCCATAAACCAAAAATATTAGTTTATTGTTTATCCATCTATATCAGATCTCACTTTGCAAATAACCGTGAAGGGATTGACAACCCCTTTATCGCGTTGGGTGCAAGTTGGTGTTTTTTTGTGCAGGTATTCGGTGGCTTGTCGCATTCTCTCCTACTGGATTGATACCTTGGTTCTCAAAACTGAGGGAAATACTTACTCTACTTTGCTGCATCACCCTTTCCTCTTCAAGGGAAAAACCAACACAAGCTTAAGAGGTAGCACTGTGCCAAGAGCACCGAGGCAGTGGACGACGGCGAGGCAAAGTAAGGGAATGCCCCGGAGCTTAGGAAGACTCGGCAGTTATTTCCCATGCAGAGTGGGTATGAGGGTTTACTTGTTCGGTTGTACTGTGAGGCTGCCGTCGGCGGAGAATAACAGGAGGTGTGGGCGAGTAGAGGGATAGCCAGGCTAGGGATGCGAGTATGGTGGGGCCGTGAGGCCTGCCCGACAGCACAGCCAGCCAAGGAAGGTGGGACCAGGCGGTTCCACCGGCACTGGTTTGGGTGGCTGGAGCAGGAAGATCAGAGACTGGAGAAGCACGATTGCCGTTAGATTGACATCTAACGGTGTGACGCTGGTAGAGTCGATTGTTGACTAAGTTTTTTTTTGAGAAACCTTGTGTATGCATGAACTTATTAGGCCCGCAAGTCAGCCTCCAAATCTGTGGCAGAAAACATAGAGCCCATTTGCTATTTTCTTTAATAATTTGCAGCCCATTTGCTAATTCTTAAGGAATTTATTACAGCCAATTTTGTGCCCAGGACCACGGTCAAAAAGTTCAACCTTATTTTGCATATTTCGGTGGAGTCCAAACTGTTTTAATCCAAAAATGATAAACATTTATTTTTTAAGAACATATTGATTTGCCAAAAAAATATCATTTTGTTTTTGTAAGCTAATAAGATGTGGGACAATTGAGTTGGTTTAAGGGAAAACTAGTGGTAAAAAATCAGCGCTGGGAGGGAAAACAATAACAAAAAAATAAGGATGTCAATATGTAAAGGGAACTTTATGTATTTTCAATATAATAATACGTGTATATGAACTAGTAAAACTATAGGTAGATATTAGAAAACCATAGTAGGACACGGCGTTACAAGAGGAAAATAGAACTGGGTTGTGTGTTTGATTCAGTAAAAAAACTGCCTGCGGATGTTCTAAGAGAAAATATAACTAACGCTGGCGGGCCAGAGGCCAGTAGATACCTGCTGGATCTTTGTGTCGTGTTGTCGTCATGGGCTGGGCCTGTTAAAAACAAAACCAAGCCTGGGCAGTCTACAGCCCAGTTGAAACTTGCTCGACCTAAAAAAGCAATATACCTGCTGGATCCCAGTTATCAGTCTGTACTTGCAGAATTCTCTCGTTTATTGACTATGTTGAAGACTTCATGGGTTTCACCGTCTCAGACGTCAGCATTATTTTCTCATCATGATAATAAGTGCATGCACTTGCTTGCATACGGCCATGGACCGGCTGGTTCCGTACGGTTAGGCCCTGTATGGACAGTCGTCTTGTGGTTCCACGGATGAATTTCATGCAAATCGGATGGTTTTCAGTGAAAGAGGACTAAATTCATTGCATTTTACATATTTATTTTCATTATGGAATATTTTACATATTTCAATTAATAATAATAGACTAGACCTTTTTTATTCCATGGGAGGCGCTTCACGATTGAGGTGGCGACACTTAACTGTTCTGGAAGGCCCAAGTCCATCACTCCTCTCTTTTAACAATTTGCAGCTTGGCTTGGCATGCCACAGCCCAGTTCTGACGTGCCGCGTCCAACTATCAGCCTATGAAACTAGATGGATCCCCTGCGTACTTCGAAGATGTAAAAATTTTGGAGAACTGGGAACTCGAACGAAAGGTGCTTATGCTACCCATCAAATAAAAATCAGGTGCCTGAAAATACGTTTTGAAACAAATGATTCAGCTTTATATCCACGTCGACCATCGACATGATGGTTGGAAGAAAATTCCAAGTTCATACCAAAAGATCATTAACAACAATACCAACTTACAGACGACTAGGTAGTACAAGTACCAATACCAAACTAACTTATAATCTCTATAGTCCTGGCCCTAGTGTTTGTCTAGTATAAAATCTTGTAGAGGACTAGCTCCCGCTCCTTCTCTTGCTCCAAGTCCCCGAGGTGGTACTGGTGCATCACCTAGTGGTACCTCTGCTGGTCGAAGTTCTTGTTGGTGTGCAGCACCAGAACCTTTCTATTGCCCGTCTGTCGACCGTTGACCATCATCGGCAAGGTATTCCAGGTCTTGTGCCACATCATGTGCATGCCGCACTCCGACTATATCTTGCGACATGTCCACGTGCCCCTTTTGAACACCCTGGAGGTGCGCTGGAAGAAATTCTTGCTTAGGCCACTCAGTGTGATACCTGCAGTATTGTCGAATACAGGTTTTAGGGTACGTAGTTGACATTTTCATAACATCTTGGGCAAGTTGCAGTCACTTGTTTCACTTTTTATTAAATGTCAAATTGTAATTGCTTCACTAGGTCTGCGTCTAAAAAGAAAAATAGAGCTATAAACAAAGGAATATGTTTGAGTAAGTAGACGATCGATCAGTGTCTCACCTGGAAGTTTCTCAGGATGGGTGTAGCATATGTCGTGCTCGCTGTCGATGGTTGGTATGAACAAATAGATGAGAGGGTGAGATCTCGCGCTGTCAGCACTCACTTTGGCCTCAAGGTGCTCGATCAGCTCCTGATGTGTGGCATCGAACTTGACGCCAGTCGGCAGCATCGACCAATCTTTCTTGCACTTGCATCGGTTAATTCCAATTATATGGTACTCAATGTATGATAAATCGACCGTTTTAAGTGAATGGTGAAAGATTTCGACAGATAAGTGGTCCTCCAAATTTGAATTCCACAATACCTGAACACGCCACAGGGGACTCTTGTGTCACCTCATGCGCAGTGTGTTGTCACGTCAATATTCAATGCGAGGACATGCTGAATAATTTGACCGACGTATATTAGTACTACTATTGTACTACTTACTAGTCGTTTTTAGTGTCACATTTTAACCATAGGTTTAACTAACAAAATGTTAATGCATGTCACTGAAAATTATACCATTGGAAACTATGTTCAAATACGAATCAAATGATATAATTTTTTGTGACATGCATTAACATTTAGTTAGTTAAATTTATGGTCAAAATTTGAAACAAATTATGAAGGGGACCAATAAACTAAGAGGGAGGTAGTAGTACGAGTAGCGCAATATATGGTATAGAGGACTAGTACAAATGTAGAAATGGAGTAAGAAGTTACAAGGCTACGCGATAGACTTTGTAGGCTACATGAGTAATACAAAATATAATTCCCATTGGACAACACTTTCACCAACAAGTACGCACTTGAAGCTTAATTGATATATATATATATATATATATATATCCGTGTGTGTGTGTGTGGCTTCCACATAGCATCTCCGTCATCATTATCAGTACATTGTACGTAGATGAGTTAGGATGCACTTGATCCCAAATAGGTATCTATCCTTCAAACTAACAACAGTACATAATATCCAACAAAAGAGGGTCACGCTACAGCAGCAGGATACATGGCTCATTCTAGATATTAGTACAAATCAAGTTGTGCATATATGCTGTTGACATGAACCACATCGCCGCATGTCGGGTCTGCAAAAGCCATTCATCGCATGGAAGCTTGATGCCTTTCACACACTGAAGATTATCTAGCAACAAGTTGTGTTGACAAATCTCTTGATAGGGTGATTCATGAAACCCATGGTACGACGTGTAAACACTATTCCACCTGGCGAATGGAAGTTGCATAGCATGGTAATCATTGCTGGGGATATGATCGATTATTGGTTGGATGATTGGATAATTGAGCCTGAGGAACATGGAGTGGTTGCCGAGGCTGTAAACGCGCCTCCAGTTGAATATGCCTGGCCCAGCGGAGCTAGGATCTTTCTCGAACACGAAGCAGCCATAGCCATCACAGTCACGAATGCCCCAGGCATTGTACTGCATGTGGTTTGATGGAATGGTTTGGTAAATTTGGTATGTGGGAATGAGCATCAAATGACCGCCGTCAGTTGAACGAGCGATAAACCACCACCCATTGACTGATAAGATTCCAGGTCCTAGAATCATGAAGGCCGACACATTTGCGTCTGCTCCAACAAATCAAATTGGAGACCAAAAGGACAAAAATATACAATCATGTTGAGAGTATATGTGAAATTAAGATTACTATAATAGTGACACATATCATAGACAGAGAATTGCAATGCCGTGTTCATAATCATACCCCAAGTTTAAAAAAAATAAGCCAATGGCTTTCATATTCTACCAATATGTCATGGTTCAAACATCATGTAACAATGAGAGGAAAACAGCTATGACAGGGCCTACTCATATTCTACCATAGCACTTATGAAAATCTTGGAAATGAGAGTAACATATAGAAATCATGAGGTTATACCTATAATATCTATTCTAACAATCATTAGATGCCAATTGTTCTCATATCAACTCTAACAATAACATTTGTGGTCATAAAAATCAAGGAAATGAGAGGAACATATAACAATGATGTGGTTATAAACATACTATCTAATCTAAATTTGTAACAATCAACAGGCAGTCGTATTCATAAGGTAAAGAGGAGATGAGATAGAACAATTACACGTTGATAGATTCCACCAGTATAGGCAACCAATCTGTGTGTCGACTGCGTAAACGATGCCATCGTGCACTATAGCATCAGACAGAAATGGAGGCTGAACAGCATTGACGATGAGCCATAACCATGCATGGCGACCAGATTCCAGATAGATTAATCCCATGTCGAATAAGGGAATGAGCTTGTAATCCATGTAGTCTTCTGATTGTGTGGGCAGTTCACATATTACAACCTTCAGCAAACAAAGGTCGCACCAAAAGCTCGACGCGTCTCGTGCGTAGAAGGCAGGAGTGTCCGCTGGGCCGCGAGGCTCGATGGTGGTGGTATCTAATGATGGAAGGGTGATCTCTCGTTGGGTGCATGTAGATATCCATGAGACGCCACGGACTACCGGATTGATGGATGAGGACGATCTAGTTGGCCCTCATGCCCGCCAAGTAGTGGCCGCGCATGAACGATAGGTGGACGGGTAGTTGTAGCATGTCGAGGGGCACCATGGCAACCTTCGTAGGATCTTCAAGTCGGTGTTTAGGCCACCTGCGAGGATCGGGCATCAGGAAGCAGGGTGTATTGAAACGGGCCGCCGGTTGCAGATGAGTACATGGTACAAAGACACCGAGCAAGTGGCCAGACGGACAGTGCTAAGCAGGTCTATACGATTATAGATCCGCTCCAAGAGAACATCGGGGAGGGAATTCCAATCGTTGCTCTGCGTGTCAGTCGGTTCTGCCATAGGATTTTATGGTGCTGAGTGATTAGGGTTTTCGGTGCCTGCGAGCGAGCGGGGAATTCGATTTGGGCGGGTCAGCGAAGAAGATGGCGTGTGTGGCCGAGCAGTGAGCGGGGGGATATGGTACGCGTGAGCTACCAAGGAAGATGGCGCGGGCGGGTGAGCAGTGATACGTCCATTTTGCATCATGATTTTGATGTTGATATTTATTGCATTATGGGCTGTTATTACACATTATATCACAATACTTATGCCTATTCTCTCTTATTTTATAAGGTTTACATGAAGAGGGAGAATGTCGGCAGTTGGAATTCTGGACTGGAAAAGGAGCAAATATTAGAGACATATTCTGCACAACTCCAAAAGTCCTGAAACTTCACGAGCATGTTTTTGGAATATATAAAAAATATTGGGCGAAGAAAGTACCAGAGGGGGGCCACCAGCCAGCCACAAGGGTGGAGGGCACACCCTACCCCCTGAGCGCGCCCCCACACCATGTGGGCCCCCTGGCAGGCCTCTGGTGCCCATCTTTAGCTATATGGTGTGTTTTGACTTGGAAAAAAAATCAGAAGGAAGCTTTCAAGACGAAGTGCTGCCGTCTCGAGGCGGAACCTGGGCAGAACTAATCTAGGGCTCCGGCGGAGCTATTCTGCCGGGGAAACATCCCTCTGGGAGGGGGAAATCGTCACCATCGTCATCTCCATCGATCCTCTCATCGAGAGGGGGTCAATCTCCATCAACACCTTCACCAGCACCATCTCCTCTCAAACTCTAGTTCATCTCTTTGTATTCGATCTTGTTCCCAAAACCTTAGATTGGTACCTATGGGTTGCTAGTAGTGTTGATTACTCCTTGTAGTTGATGCTAGTTGGTTTATTCGGTGGAAGATTATCTTTTCAAATCCTTAATGATAATTAATACTCCTCTGGTCTTGATCATAAAAATGTTTTGTGAGTAGTTATGTTTGTTCCTGAGGACATGGGAGAAGTCTTGTTATAAGTAATCATGTGAATTTGGTATTCGTTCGATATTTTGATGAGATATATGTTGTCTTTCCTCGAGTGGTGTTATGTGAACATCGACTACATGACACTTCACCATTATTTGGGCCTAGGGGAAGGCATTGGGAAGTAATAAGTAGATGATGGGTTGCTAGAGTGACAGAAGCTTAAACCCTAGTTTATGTGTTGCTTCGTAAGTGGCTGATTTGGATCCATATGTTTCACGCTATGGTTAGGTTTACCTTAATACTTCTTTTGTAGTTGTAGATGCTTGTGAGAGGGGTTAATCATAAGTGGGAGGCTTGTCCAAGGAAGGGCAGAACCCAAGCACCGGTGCACTCACATATCAAATTATCAAAGTAACGAACGCGAATCGTATGAGCATGATGAAAACTAATATGGCAACAATTCCCATGTGTCCTCGAGAGCGCTTTGCTTCATATAAGAGTTTGTCCAGGCTTGTAATTTGCTTCAAAAAGGATTGTGCCACCTTTCTTCACCATAGTTACTTTATTTACTTGTTACCCATTACGAATTATATTATCACAAAACTATCTGTTACCGATAATTTCAGTGCTTGCAGAAAATACCTTGCTGAAAACCACTTGCCATTTCCATCTGCCCCTCGTCGAGTTCGACACTCTTAATTATCTAAAGGACTATGATAGATCCCCTATACTTGTGGGTCAACAGGACTCTTTTCTGGCGCCATTGACGGGGAGTGAAGCGCCTTTGGTAAGTAGAATTTGGTAAGGAAACATTTATATAGTGTGCTGAAATTTACTATCACTTGTTACTATGGCAAATAATCCTTTGAGGGGTTTGTTCGGGGTATCTTCACCACGACTGGAACCACAATTAGTTGCTCCTCAACCTACTGCACCTATTGAAAATATTTATTATTAAATTCCTTCAGGTATGATAGAGAAACTGCTAGCTAATCCCTATGAAGTTGATGGAATAGTACATCCCAATATGCACCTAATCTATGTGGATGAAGTTTGTGGATTATTTAAGCTTGCAGGTATGCCCGAGGATGTTGTCAAGACGAAGGTATTCCCTTTATCTTTGAAGGGAAAGTCATTGACATGGTATAGGCTATTGGATTATATTGGATCATGGAACTACAACTGATTGAAATTGGAATTTCATCAGAAGTTTTATCCAATGCATCTGGTTCATCGTGATCGGAATTATATATATAATTTTTTGCCTCATGAAGGAGAAAGTATCGCTCAAGCTTGGGGGAGGCTTAATTCAATGTTATATTCATGCCCCAATCATGAGCTCTCAAGAGAAATTATTATTCAAAAAAATTATGCTCGGCTTTCTTATAATGATTGATCCATGCTCGATACTTCTTGTACTGGTTCCTATATGAAGAAGGATATTGGATTAAAATGGGATTTATTGGAAAGAATTAAATGCAATTCTGAATATTGGGAACTCGAGAAGGTAAAGAGTAAGGTATAAACCTTAAGTTTGATTGTGTTAAGTCTTTTATGGACACCGATGCTTTTCATGATTTCAGCACTAAATATGGACTTGACTCTGAGATAGTAGCTTCTTTCTGTGAATCTTTTGCTACTCATGTTGATCTCCCCAAGGAGAAGTGGTTTAAATATCATCCTCCCATTGAAGTTAAAGTAGTTTAACCCATTAAACTTGAAGAAGAAACTATTACTTATAATGTTGATCCTATTATTCCTACTGCTTATATTGAGAAACCACCTTTCCCGATTAGAATTAAGGATCATGCTAAAGCTTCTACTGTGGTTCATAAGAGTTATACTAAAACACCCAAACCCTCTTAGCAAATTAAAGTTGAACCTAGTATTGCTATGGTTAAAGATCTCTTGGTTGATAATATTGATGGGCATGTTATTTACTTCTGTGATGAAGTTGCTAGGATTGCTAAACCTGATACTAAAGATAAAGATAGACCTGTTGTTGGCATGCATGTTGTTTTTGTTAAAATAGGAGATCATTGTTATCATGGCTTATGTGTTGTGGGTGGTAGTGTGTGTGCAATTCCTTATACCTTATATAAAGAAATTATGAAAAACATTGCACCTGCTGAGATAGAAGATGTTGATGTTACTATTAAGCTTTCTAATAGAGATACTATATCACCAATTGGGATTGTTGGAGATGTTGAAGTCCTGTGTGGGAAGATAAAATATCCTACTGATTTTCTTGTTCTTGCTTCCCCACAAGTTAATTTTTGTCCCATTATATTTGGTAGACCCGTCTTGAATACTGTTAATGTCAAGATAGAATGCGAGAAAGATATTGTTACTATTGGTTTGGGGGACATGTCTCATGATTTTAATTTCTCTAAATTTCGGTGACAAGCCATGATAAAGAATTGCCTAGTAAGTATGAAATTATTGGTCTTGCTTCTATTTCCGTTCCTCTTCCTGATCCTTTAGAACAATATTTGCTAGACCATGAAAATGATATGTTTATGAATGAAAGAAGGGAATAGATGAAGTATTCTTTAATCAAGGACCTATTTTAAAACACAATTTGCCTGTTGAAATCCTTGGGGATCCTCCTCCACCTAAGGGTGATCCTGTGTTTGAGCTTAAACAATTACCTGATATTCTGAAATATGCTTATCTTGATGAAAAGAAGATATATCATGTTATTATTAGTGCTAACCTTTCAGAGCACGAAGAAAATAAATTATTGAAAACCCTTAAGAAGCACCGTGCCGCTATTGGATATACTCTCAGTGATCTTAAGGGCATTAGTCCCACTCTATGTCAGCACAAAATTAAATTGGATAAAGATGCTAAACCAGTTGTTGATCACCAACGACGGTTAAATCATAATATGAAAGAAGTGGTAAGAAATGAAATACTAAAGCTCCTGGAGGCAGGTATAATTTATCCTATTGCTGATAGTCAGTGGGTAAGCCCTGTTCATTATGTCCCTAAGAAGGGAGGTATTACTGTTGTTCCTAATGATACAAATGAATTGATTCCTCAAAGAATTGTTACAGGATATATAATGGTAATTGATTTTCACAAATTAAATGAAGCTACTAGAAAAGATCATTACCCTTTACCTTTTATTAATCAAATGCTATAAAGACTATCCAAACATACTCATTTTTTCTTTCTAGATGGTTATTCTGGTTTCTCTCAAGTACCTGTGTCAAAAGAGGATTAAGAGAAAACCTCTTTTACTTGCCATTCGGTACCTTTGCTTATAGATGTATGCCTTTTGGTTTATTCAATGGACCCGCTACATTTAAAAGATATATGACTGCTATATTCTCTGATTTTTGTGAAAAGATTGTTGAGGTTTTCATGGATGATTTCTCAGTTTACGAAACTTCTTTTGATGATTGATTAAGCAAAACCTTGATCTAGTTTTGCAGAGATGTGAAGAAACTAATCTTGTCTTGAATTGGGAGAAGTACCACTTTATGGTTAATAAAGGTACTGTCTTGGGGCATAAAATTTATGAAAGAGGTATTGAAGTTGATAAAGCTAAAGTAGATGCTATTGAAAAGATGCCATGTCCTAAAGATATTAAAGGTATAAGAAGTTTCCTTACGCATGCTAGTTTCTATAGGAGGTTTATTAAAGAATTCTCTAACATTTATAGGCCTCTCACTAATCTTTTGCAAAAAGATGTTCCTTTTGTTTTTATGATGATTGTGTAGAAGCATTTGAAATACTTAAGAAAGCCTTGATTTATGCACCTATTGTTCAGCCACCTGATTGGAATTTACCCTTTGAAATTATGTGTGATGCTAGTGATTATGCTGTCGGTGCTATTCTAGGACAATGAGTTGATAAGAAAGTAAATGCTATTCAGTATGCTAGCAAAACTCTAGACAGTGCCCAGAGAAATTATGCTACCACTGAAAAAGAATTTTTAGCAGTTGTATTTGCATGTGATAAGTTCAGACCTTATATTGTTGATTCCAATGTAACTATTCACATTGATCATGCTGCTATTAAATATCTTATGGAAAAGAAAGATGGTAAACCTAGACTTATTAGATGGGTTCTCTTGCTACAAGAAGTTGATTTGCATATTATTTATAGAAAGTGAGCTGAGAACCCCGTTGCAGACAACTTATCTAGGCTAGAAAATATTCTTGATGGCCCACTGCCTATTGATGATAGCTTTCCTGATGAACAATTAAATGTCATAAATGCTTCTTGTAGTACTCCATGGTATGCTGATTATATGCTAATTACATTGTTGCTAAATTTATACTACCTAGATTCACTTACCAGCAAAAGAAAAGTTTTTCTATGATTTAATACATTACTTCTGGGATGACCCACACCTTTATAAAGAAGGAGTAGATGGTGTTATTAGACGTTGTGTACCTAAGCATGAACAGGAACAGATCCTACGTAAGTGCCACTCCGAGTCTTATGGAGGACACCACACTGGAGACAGAACTGCACATAAGGTTTTGCAATCCGGTTTCTATTGGCCCACTCTCTTTAAAGATGCTCATAAGTTTGTCTTATCTTGTGATGAATGCCAGAGAATTGGTAATATCAGTAGACATCAGGAAATGCCTATGAACTATTCACTTGTTATTGAACCATTTGATGTTTGGGGCTTTGATTATATCATACCTTTTCCTTCCTCTAATGGGTATACACATGTTTTGCTTGTTGTTGATTACGTTACTAAGTGGGTAGAAGTTATTCCAACTAGTAGTTTTGATCATATAACTTCTATTAAGATGCTTAAAGAAGTTATTTTTCCAAGGTTTGGGGTCCCTAGATATTTAATGACTGATGGCGATTCACATTTTATTCATGGTTCTTTTCATAAAATGCTTGCTAAATATGATGTTAATCATAGAATTGCATTTCCATATCATCCTCAGTCTAGTGGTCAAGTAGAATTGAGTAATAGAGAGCTTAAAATAATTTTGCAAAAGGCTGTTAATAGATCTAGAAAGAATTGGTCTAAGAAACTTGATGATGCATTGTGGGCTTATAGAACTTCTTATAAGAATCCTATGGGTATGTCTCCATATAAAATGGTTTATGGAAAATTATGTCACTTACCTCTTGAACTAGAACATAAGGCATAGCTATCAAAGAGCACAATTATGATTTCAAACTTGCCGGTGAGAAGAGGTTATTTGACATAAGCTCACTTGATGAATGGAGAACCGAAGCCTACGAGAATGCCAAGTTGTTTAAAGAAAAAGTTAAAAGATGGCATGATAAAAGGATACAAAAGCATGAGTTTAATGTATGTGATCATGTTTTGCTATACAACTCTCATTTAAGATTTTTGCAGGAAAGCTTCTCTCTAAATGGGAAGGTCCTTACATTATCGAGGAGGTCTATCGTTCCGATGCCATAAAGATCAACAACGCCGAAGGCACAAATCTGAAGGTGGTAAACGGTCAAAGAATCAAACATTATATCTCAGGTACTCCCATAAATGTTGAGACCAATATAATTAATACCGTAACACCGGAGGAGTACATAAGGGACACTTTCCAGAATGTTTTAGACTCCAAAAAGGAATAGGTATGTGAAAGTGCAACTATCCCTGGGTGGTTTTGGTAATTCCTAACAACATATAGCTCACTTAGCTAATGCAACTTGAAGATAAATATATCAGGAAAACCTCAATGATTAGCATGGGATGGATTAGAAAGTGGACCCTCAAAATGCTAAGGTTAAAAGGATTGGCTCAAGCTCAAAGCACAAGACTCTACATTTCATTTTTAGTGATCCAAGATCACATTGAGTCCATAGGAAAAGCCAATACTATTAAGAGGGGGTGAGCTGTTGCTTAATGAGGTTCTTTCTCAAAGTCCTTAGTGATATGCTCCACAACCCTCAACCACTTTCTCATATCCAAATATATCCCAAACCAAAAGTCAAACTCGGCCCCACCGATTTGATCTATCCGGCGCCACCGAGTTCACTTGACATAGCCCCTACCACAAACCCTAGTCTTTTCGGTCCCACCGATAGGGATCTCGGTCTCACCGAGATGGGATCGTAATCTCTATGTTTCCCTTCGTAACATTTCGGTCCAACCGAGATGAACGATCGGTCCCACCAAGATTGCAATGAAAACTCTTTGTTTCCCTTTCGTCACGTTTCGGTCCTACCGAAAGACCGAATTGGTCCCATCGAGATTGCCTGACCAACTCTCTGGTTAGTCTATTACCAAAATCGGTCTCACCGAGTTTGTGTAATCGGTCTCACCGAGATTACATTATGCCCTAACCCTAATGATATCGGTCCCACTGAGTTGACATGTCGGTCCCACCAAAAAGCCTAACGGTCACATTATGAACTAAATCGGTCTGACCGAATTGTATGATTTGGTCCCACCGAGTTTGGTGATTTGTGTGTAATGGTAGATTCTGTGTGGAGGCTATATATACCCCTCCACCCACTCTTCATTCATGGAGAGAGCCATCAGAACATGCCTACACTTCCAACATACATTTTCTGAGAGAGAACCACCTACAATTGTGTTGAGGTCAAGATATTCCATTCCAACCACATAAATCTTGATCTCTAGCCTTCCCCAAGTTGCTTTCCACTCAAATCATCTTTCAACCAAATCCTATCCTATGAAAGAGAGTTGAGTTTTTGGGAGACTATCATTTGAAGCACAAGAGCAAGGAGTTCATCATCGACACACCATTTGTTACCTCTTGGAGAGTGGTGTCTGTCGGATTTCGGGTTCCGGCAGACCCTTGAGGTTCGAACACTGGGGTGCACGCGGAGATTTCGCCTTCTACCTACCTGCACCCCTCCGCCTCGCTAAGATCTAAGCTATGGAAAGAACAGCACAAGAGACACAGGGTTTATACTGGTTCGGGCCACCATTGTGGTGTAATACCCTACTCCAGTGTGTGGTGTGGTGGATTGCCTCTTGGGCTGATGATGATGAGCAATACAAGGAAGAACAGCCTCGTGAGGGTCTATTCTTGGCTGGGACGATGAACTGCTAGGAGGAATTCAGTCACCCTTCTCTCTCTCTCTCTCTCTCTCTCTCTCTTCTCGATTGCGATCCGATCTCCTCTTGTTTCTGGGTCGGCCGATCCTCCATCCCCCCTACCCTGGGGGTGGCTAGTCCTATTTATAGGCAAAGGTCCTAGGCCTCTTCCCAAATATTGAGCGGGAAGGGCGCCAACAATTGGCCATTTTGAAGGGGAACATCTGGTACACTTATCCTGACTAAAGTTGGTCCTCGCCTGCCAAAGACTCTAGTGGTGACGCTGGCTTGGGCTCCACAATGACTTCCTCCCTGCCGTTGGACTGGTCTTGGTCTCGTTGCACTGAAACGGGTGCCTTTGCTTGATGCTCTCGCCTGCGCTTGCTCCCTTTGCACCAAAGAGGTAAGGAGGATACTGCGCGGCTGGTGCCCGCCTGGCGCCTTTGGTCATCATGGCTTGCGTCACGGGCACCTCGTGAGGTACCCCGCCTTGATCTCTCCGCCTCCTCGCGAGCCAGCCTGATGAGGCCGTGCCTGAGGAAGCTCCGTGTCGTCCTCCCCGCGAGGCTTGGCTCCTCGCGAGGGTCTTGGGTCTGTGTTGATGAAGACGGGCCGTGCTGGGCCCCCTTTTGAGCCACGCCGCAGGCCGCAGGCAGGCAAGTCTGGGGACCCCCGTTCCCAGAATGCCGACAGTAGCCCCCGGGCCCAAGGCACGCCTGGACTTGGCCGTGCAGGGAGGTGAAAGGGCAAGAGCGAAGCGCCGCGGGCCCTAACAGCCTGCGGCCTTGGGCGCCGCGTGGCGGTTGATTGGACGTGGGCGTCTCCACTTCCCCACGGTGCCTCGGCAACTGCACGGATTGGACAAGTCCCTGCATGCAAAGCAGATCATGATTACCTGCAATCGTGGAGGTCGGCGGTTGGCCTTCGCCGGCCATAAGTACGGAACGGCGCGCGCCCTTCCAGTCCATCCCTTCTTGCTTCTCCTTCTTCCCGGTCCTTGCTCCGTCTTGCTGGGATGGCTCCGATCCGCCGGTTCTCAACGACAGAGAAGGGAAAGGCTCCCCGAGAGGAACCAGACCTGCTCCCGCTGAAAAAACGGCTCGCCCTCCGCGGCCGGGACGAGGAGGCCCATCAGGTGGTGTCGAGGCCCTGGTGCGAGCGGCCACCGCCGGGGTTCCCGCTTCCCTTGTACACCCACATCGAGGGCTCTGAAGGAGTCGATGCCGATCGCCACGGGCGGCGCCGCCGTCGGCGCTGACGGGTCACGAAGGTGTGGGTCGTCCCCCTGGGGTCCACACCGAGGGCTCCTCCCGAGAGTTCGTGCTCCACGCCGCCATGCCTCCTCATTCTTGGATTCGCCTTCCTCCCTTCTTCGCCTCCATCATCTCGCAGGGATAACTCCTGGAGCTTTGGCTGCAGCACGCCGGCTGCAGCACCCTTGCGACCGAGGCAGAGGTCGCGGTCATTTCCCTGGGCCAGGTCTTCATGACTCGAGGCTGGAGCGAAATCGCCCGG
This sequence comes from Triticum urartu, assembly GCF_003073215.2. Taxonomy (NCBI): domain Eukaryota; kingdom Viridiplantae; phylum Streptophyta; class Magnoliopsida; order Poales; family Poaceae; genus Triticum; species Triticum urartu. The sequence goes on from NC_053028.1 coordinate 407,936,807, forward strand.
GTCTGCAGGACAAGAGGCGCCTTCGCGATCCACTTGGAGTACGACGGTGCTTCGGTGAAGTTCTTCAAGGTCTTCGATGCGAACGGGCGCCGGCTGGAGTGCTGCCCCGGGAGAGGTGGTCGGGACCCTGCTATGACGAGGACTGGGCCCGCCGACCGCTCCCTTGGCGGCTCCTCAGGCGGCGGAGGCGTCGGAGGTTCCAGCTAGTCCGGCGAGCTCTTCGCGACTCCGGAGACGAGTGACGACAGCTACGAGCCCCCGAGCCGGCGCCGCTCCTGGAGCACGGCGGCCTCGTCAGGCCGTCGCCGACTCTGATCTGGATGGGGTTGGCACCGGTGCTTGATGGCCCACTGTTGATGATGGCGTCTTTTGCAGGGGCGCGTGTAGTTAGCGTCCTTTTAGGATCTGTTCCCCGCGAGGAATCAAAGACGCGTCCCGTGGGGGCTTGTAAGGTGCCTGTGATCCTGTTTTGTCAATATAACCCTTGTCGTAGAATTGTGCGAGTTGCTCATTCCGTCTTAGCTCAGTTCTCCCTTTCGAACCTCACGAGGGCTTGGTGCTCTGCGCCGATAGGTCCCAGTCCCAAGGCGGCTTCAGCCATCGCTGGTATGCCAGGTCGCGATGCCGTGGCCAAGGCCAGGAGGTGAGTGACCCGGGGTCCGGTAAGAGCCCCTGAGTCACGATGCTCAAGAGTTCCCCTTTGGCGCTCAAGCAGCCGTCGTTCGGTGAGAAAGGAGAGCGGCGTCGCTAACACGGGATTGCATTAGGTGCGGGGATGGTGCCACGGTAGCTGGTGCTTCCGGGTGGTGACTTATCTCGAGAATCAGGGGCCGCTCTCTGGTGTGTCGCCGGGTCCGTGCATCGTCAGGCGTGAGGTTGCTCGGCGAGGTCCTCGCGTGTCCCTCCCCTCTCGCCTTTGCTCCCCTTTCTGCTCTACGTCCTCAGGTCCCGGCCCTCGAGCGAGTCTCAGCTGTCGCTGGTATGCCAGGTCGCGATGCCGTGGACAAGGCTAGAGGGTGAGGGCTAGAGAGCCAGTAGGAGCCCTGAGTCACGATGCTCAGGCACCCCCCCTTTAACGTGCAAGCGGTTCACGCGGATGAGAGTGAAGGAGACACCGCAAGGGCCTCGCCTGACGCAGCTCCTTTAGGAGATCCTGTAGACCCATCATAGAAAGAACAAGGGGTTGCCATGACAATTGACAGTCAGCCAATGGTTGCTTCCGAGGGGCGATGAGGCACTGAAGGCTTGACGAGGTGGTGCCATGCGGGGCTGCCGTGGCCAGAGCTCAGCCATTCAGGTTTGTCGGCGTTGCAGGGACGGACCCATGCGCAAGCGTCGTGCCGTTTGGGAGCAGCTCTGTCAGTTGGCGTCAGTTGAGCGGGCAACTAGGTCAAACACATTAGCCGCGAAGGAGTGGATTCATTCAAATAGATGTTGGGAAGGCAGACATCACTGGGTCAGGCCCGAGCGACTTGGGGATGATGCAGCCCGTGGGGCGCCCCCAACAAAGTAAGCTAACAACATGAAATAAAAGAGATACATGCCGCGGGGATGAACCCACGCGGCCTGGGAATAATGCAGCCCTGGGGGGCGCTCCCAGCTAGAAATGAGACTTGAAAGATGTCACCTGATGATGTTGAGGACGAAGGAGTGTTGGTGTAGCAGACTCGGTGGGATGCGGAAGCCGATCCTCACGAGCCCCCAGGCCCAAGGGCCTCGGGAGGCTCCGGAGGCGCTGGTGGCTCCTCGCGGACCATCTCCATCTCCGCCAGGGCTGCGGAACGCCTGGCCTCTTGAGCCTCCATGATACCCCTCATGAGGCGCTGGTACGTGGCAGCCGCGTTCGGCAAGCCGTACGGCATGCGAACGTAGCTGTGGGGTGGACCTTCGTAGCGCCCCACTCGCGAGGGCCAGAGGCGCTCCAGAGAGGCGACTCGATTGAGCCCTGGTATGTCGATGCAGAAACGCAGCCCACCATGCTCGCCTGGATGGGGAGCCACAGCTGGTAGGCGGCGGCCGCCTTTCATGACTCTTGACTCCTGTAGCTCCTGAATGGCCTTGCTGACGAAGTCCTGAGGGTCTGGCTCTCCTTTCCTTACTCCTTCTTGAGGGAAACGTGCTTCGAAACACGCCTCCATATGGTGCCCAAGCGCCTCCCTCGTGACCTTAGCCAGGTCGGTGGACCTCCAGGGGAGAGCCCCCGAGCCCTGCCTGAGGAGGGCGCCGGGCGCGCTTTCCTATGCGATGGAAGGAGGCTCCCCCTGGGCAGGCGCGGGCCCTGAGGGGCCTGCCTCCTGAGGGGCCGGGCCGGACGATGTCTTCTTCTTCTTGGGGGCGGTCTCAGGAAGCCTCCTGCTTCCGCGATCCGGGTCTTCCAGTGATGCATCCTGAAAGGCTCGTTCCAGGGAACACACCGCGTCCTTCTCTTCATAGGGCACCGTGATGACTCCGCCACTCCCTGGCATCTTGAGGACGTTGTAGCCGTGGTGAGTTACAACCATGAACTTGGCCAGCGCTAGGTACCCAAGGATGGGGTTGTACGGCAGGCGAATGTGGGCGACGTCAAAGTCGATGAGCTCGGTGCGGTAGTTGTCGCGTGCCCCGAAGGTGACAGGGAGGCGGTCCTGCCCAATCGGGACCGTGGAGCCGTCGATGACTCCGGAGAAAGGCTTGGTTGGCTGAAGCTAGTTGTAGGGCACTTGGAGATTGTTGAATGTTTCCACGGATAGGACGTTGAGCCCTGCCCCGCCATCGATGAGGGTCCTGGTGACCACCACGTTGCTGATGATTGGGGAACAAAGCATCGGGAGGACTCCGGCTGTGGCCGCACACTTGAGATGATCTGCTGAGCTGAACGTGATGGCGCATGCCGACCACCTGAGAGGGCGCGTGGCTTCGAGCTTGGGGAGGACTGCATTCACTTCGCGGGCGAACTGCTTGAAGATGCGTTGAGAGGCTGGGGCTTGAGCCCCGCCCAGGATGCAGGCGATCACACGCGGCTCCTGGAAGCCCCCAGCCCCCTCGTCCTGATGGCGGTCCTCGTTTCTCCTTGGCTGCGGCGGCAGCGGAGGGAGGCCTGCGTTGCCTTGCGGGCGATCCTCGCGAGGCTGATCCCTCCAGTCTCCCTTGCGAGGCGGGTCTTGCCAGCGATCCTCGCGAGGTTGATCGCGCCACCCATGGCGCGGGCAGCGGTCTTCCCAGCGTCCTGCGTTCCTTCCTCCTCCTCGACCGTAGCCCCGGTCACCGCGGTCGGGGCGACAGCCGATCCTTCCTTCTCGCATGGCTCGGAGGTCTTGGTACACACAGTACCGACTGCCCTTGGAAGATTCGGGCTGATCTCTGCCCCGCTTGGTGTCTGGTTCTGCCGCGAGCACGGCAGCCCCCTTGCGCTTCACATCCTTGGCCTTGGGCTTCTTCTCTTCTGGGTCTGCGGCAGGCAGCTCGAGGAGGGAGAGACGCCCTTCTTCAGCCCTGGCGCACTTGGTTGCCAAGTTGAACAACTCCAAGGAAGTGCACAGGTCTTCATGCATCGCCAGCTCCTCCTTCATCTTGACATCGTGCACGCCGTCGGAGAAGGCTGAGATGATGGCCTCCTCGGTCACCTTGGGAATCTTGAGGCGTGCGTTGTTGAAGCGCTGGATGTACTTCTGCAGGGTCTCTCCGGGTTGTTGCTTGATGCGGCGCATGTCGCTCACGGCGGGTGGCCGGTCGCGTGTACCTTGGAAGTTGGTGATGAAGCGGGTGCGCATCTCGTCCCAGGAGGAGATCGTGCCTGGAGCCAGGTTCAGGAACCAGGTGCGGGCCCCGTCCTTGAGCGCCATGGGAAACCAGTTCGCCATGACTTGCTCGTCTCCGTTGGCAGCTTCGATGCCCAGCTCATAGAGCTGGAGGAACTCCGCAGGGTCGGCCGTACCGTCGTAACGAGGAGGCAGGTCTGGCTGGAACTTGCCGGGACACGCGACGCTGCGTAGCTCGGTGGTGAAGGCACGGCAGCCTGCTGTGGCCACGGGAGGCCTTGGGTGACGGAGAGCTTGGTCTTGCATGTCCCCACGTGCTGCAGCTAGGAGCAGCGCGGGGTCTTGACGTGCGGGAGCAGGAGCATGGTCGCGGCGTGCTGGAGCAGGGAGCGCCCGGGCAGCTTCTTGCGGGCGAGGGACTTCTTGTCAGCTCTGCTCTTGCCGCGCTGGCACCTGACGGAGCGGGTTCCGCCCAGGGGCTATGCGCCTTGGAGGCATGGCGCCTTCTTGAGGAGGAGGCGGCTGGGGCGCCCCGGAGCTTCGTCACCCGCGCGGGGCAGGGTGCGGTGCAGTGGAACGGACGACGCAGGAGAGCCCCCTGCGGCGCGGACGAGCTCGGCGACGCGGTCGAGCCATCTTTCGTAGACGTCGTCGACGGGATGGTAGCGCAGGAGCTCGTTTGCCGCGATGAGCGCACCTCGAGCCTCCATGGGTGTGCGGAGCGCGCGGGACGAAGAACCAGCTGGGGTGAGCGAGGGAGTAGCGGTGCGGCCGTCTTGCCGCACGGACGGATGCTGAGATGACGCTTGCTGCTCGTCCCCCACCGGGCCGGTGGCGGCGTTGACGGCAGGTGACGGGGAACGGCGAGGACGCCCGCCGACAGGAGCCGTCTGGGCGACGCGGGAGGAGAGAGCGGCCCGGCGCTCGGCGCGGGCCCGACGAGCGTCAAACATGGACGCAATGGTCGGAGGAGAATGGGGTGGTGGAAGACGAATTCCGGGACACCCCTACCTGGCACGCCAAATGTCAGATTTCGGGTCCCGGCAGACCCTTGAGGTTCGAACACTAGGGTGCGCGCGGAGATTTCGCCTTCTACCTACCTGCACCCCTCCGCCTCGCTAAGATCTAAGCTATGGAAAGAACAACACAAGAGACACAGGGTTTATACTGGTTCGGGCCACCGTTGTGGTGTAATACCCTACTCCAGTGTGTGGTGTGGTGGATTGCCTCTTGGGCTGATGATGATGAGCAATACAAGGAAGAGCAGCCTCGCGAGGGTCTATTCTTGGCTGGGACGACGAACTGCTAGGAGGAATTCAGTCACCCTTCTCTCTCTCTCTCTCTCTCTCTCTCTCTCTCTCTCTCTCTCTTCTCGATTGCGATCTGATCTCCTCTTGTTCCTGGGTCGGCCGATCCTCCATCCCCCCTACCCTGGGGGTGGCTAGTCCTATTTATAGGCAAAGGCCCTGGGCCTCTTCCCAAATATTGAGAGGGAAGGGCGCCAACAATTGGCCATTTTAAAGGGGAACATCTGGTACACTTATCCTGACTAAAGTTGGTCCCCGCCTGCCAAAGACTCTAGTGGTGACGCTGGCTTGGGCTCCACAATGACTTCCTCCCTGCCGTTGGACTGGTCTTGGTCTCGTTGCACCGAAACGGGTGCCTTTTCTTGATGCTCTCGCCTGCGCTTGCTCCCTTTGCACCAAAGAGGAAAGGAGGACACTGCGCGGCTGGCGCCCGCCTGGCGCCTTTGGTCGTCATGGCTTGCGTCACGGGCACCTCGTGAGGTACCCCACCTTGATCTCTCCGCCTCCTCGCGAGCCAGCCTGATGAGGCCGTGCCTGAGGAAGCTCCGTGTCGTCCGCCCCGCGAGGCTCGGCCCCTCGCGAGGGTCTTGGGTTTGTGTTGATGAAGGCAGGCCGTGCTGGGCCCCCTTTTGAGCCACGCCACAAGCCACAGGCAGGCAAGTCTGGGGACCCCCGTTCCCAGAACGCCGACAGTGTCTCCTAGATTGGTTAGGTGTAACTTGGGAGCCTCCGTCAAGATTGTGGAGTTGAACCAAGGAGTTTGTACGGGCAAGGAGATCGCCTACTTCGTGAAGATCTGACCTAGTGAGGCAAGTCCTTCGTGGGCGATGGCCATGGTGGGATAGATAAGGTTGCTTCTTCGTGGACCCTTCGTGGGTGGAGCCCTCCGTGGACTCGCGCAACCGTTACCCTTCGTGGGTTGAAGGCTCCATCAACGTGGATGTACGATAGCACCAAACTCCTACATTGCGTTTTCTCCCTCCAAACTCCTCCCTTTACCTTCATATGCAATTGTTTTACATTACGCTGCTATACTCTTAGAATTGCATGTGTAGGTTGTTTGCTTGACTTGTGCTAAGTTGCTAAAATCTACCAAGAATTATAATTGGGAAAAGGCTAGATTTTTATTTGGTCAAGTAGTCTAATCACCCCCCCCCCTCTAGACATACTTTCGATCCTACAAGTGGTATCAGAGCTTTGGTCTCCATTTGCCTTGATTTCCATAGCTTTGGTGATCATAGCCTTGGTTTCACAACCTAGGAGAGTATGGCGTCTAGTGAGGGAAATTACCACCGTAAAGGTCCTTATTTTGATGGTACAAATTTTGCTAGTTGGAAGCATAAGATGAAAATGCATATTCTTGGATATAACCCCGCCGTTTGGGCTATTGTGTGTATTGGCTTGCAAGGTGAATTCTATGATGGGAGGGAACCGAAACTTGAGGCTAGCGCGGAAGAGTTGAAGATGCTGCAATACAATGCTCAAGCTTGTGATATTCTCTTCAACGGATTGTGCCCCGAATAATTCAACAAAATCAGCCGTCTTGAGAATGCAAAGGAAATTTGGGATACTTTGCTTGATATGCACGAAGGTACCGACTCCGTCAAGGAATCCAAATTGGATGTGCTTCAAAGTCAACTTGACAAGTTCAAAATGAAGGATGGTGAAGGTGTCGCTAAAATGTACTCTAGGCTTGCTCTCATCACAAATGAGATAGCCGGCTTAGGAAGTGAGGAGATGACCGATAGATTCTTCATCAAGAAGATCCTAAGAGTCGTGGATGGAAAATATGATACCGTGTGCACATTGATCCAAATGATGCCCAATTACAAAGATCTCAAGCCAACAGAAGTCATTGGAAGGATTGTTGCTCATGAGATGCCACTTAAGGATAATGAAGAGCTTCACAACAAGTCAAGTGGTGCTTTCAAAGCCTCATGTGATGCTTCCACATCATCAAGTGAGAAACAAAACTTCAATGAAGAATTGAGCTTAATGGTGAAGAACTTCAACAAGTTCTACAAGAGTAGAAGCAAGGAAAGAAGTTCCAAGTCAAGGTCCTACTATGACAAAAGATCCTCAAGTCGTGAACGAAATTGCTACAATTGTGGAAGACCCGGACACTACTCCAATGAGTGTAAAGCTCCCTACAAAAGAAGAGAAGATTCTCCCAAAAGAAAGAGTAGGAGAGAAGAATCACCACCAAGAGAGAGAAGGACTAGAGATGAATGTTATGAACGAAGAACATCACGGAGAAGCAAGGATTCGAAAAGGAAGGACAAATCATCAAGGGGCTACACAAAACGAAGAAATCAAGCTCACGTTGGTGAATGGGTATCCGGCTGCGACTCCGACGATCACTCCAAGAGAAGTTATCACTCTGACTCCAAATATACTCAAGATGAAGGTGTTGCCGGTCTAGCACTTGTGTCAACCAACTCCTACGACATATTTGAGTCACCAAATGAAGGAATTGGAACATGCTTCATGGTTAAAGGCCCAAAGGTATCACACCCCGAGTATGTTGATTTCAATAGTTATGAAGATGACTTGCTAGGTGCTGATGATTTACTTGTTGACAATTCTAGTGATGAAACCTATGATGAACTTTCTATTAATCATGCTAATTAAGACAAAACGAATGACGATGATAAGAAGGAGATTGAGCGTCTACCTAAAGAGCTAAACACTCTTATGTTAGCTCATGAAACTACCTTGGAAAATCATCGAGATCTTTTAAAGACTCATGAGAAGTTACGCTTTGAAAAGCTCAACCTTGAGAAAGAGCATGAGTTCTTAAAGGCAATCAATGATGATCTTTGCAAGAAAAGTTCTTCTTACATTTCCAAGCATTTACTTTTGTCTACTTACATGCCACAAGTTAAATCTAGCAACAAGAACAAGAAAGATTCTTCTTCTAGTAGTAACAATAATCATGCCAAACCCAATGATGTTGCTTATAGTAGTTATATTGATTCCACTAATGATTCTCTTAGCCAAGTTACACTTGAGCAAGAAAATAGCTTATTGAAGGGAATTATAGAGAAAGGTGTTTACAAGAGCCTTGCCGGAAGTAAGCAATTTGAGAAAATTATACGCAAGCAAGGAAGACACCGGAAGAATCAAGGTGTTGGTTTTGAACGAAAGTTCAATGCCAATGGAGTTGAGTGGGAAGAAGATCAATACCCCAAGACGAGGTTTGTTCCTCAACAAGAGAAGTATTATCCTACTTCTTTCCAAGGAACACAAGCTCAAGATGATCTTCCACCACAAGATCACAAGCAAAATGGCAAGGACAAGCTTCAAGAGGAGATTGATGCATTTGAAGAAGCTCCCAAAGCCTTGGTCAAGTGGGTCCCCAAGACTACATCAAGTTCTACTTCATCAAGTACGACTACAACTCCAAGGATTCCATCAAGATGGTGTGGATCCCGAAGAAGAAGAACTAGAGAGTTCTTGAGGGTGACTCCGCCAACACACTTCACTCATATCATTTTGGCTAGGACAAGTGCAAACAACTTCCATATCATGCACTAGTTCAAGGAGTCACAACCCCTCTTGTTGGTAAGACAAGGGACATGGTAACCTAATGCATTCATGGACATCATCTCATGTGAATATCAATCTATGTCTATGGATATCCTTGTTTGTTCCTTATGGGACTAACCCGTGTATGTATTGAAAGTGCAACTCACTCCAAAGGATTGCTCCAAAGGATCTACATCAACATTGAGCATCTACATCTTCAACACCTACATGAAGTCATCATCGACAAAACCCAAGGTTAGTTCATCCCTCTTAGGGGGGATATCACATCTAGGGGGAGCTTTACTCTAATTAATTGAGCTAAAGCAACTCTAATGGTGTGAACACAACAATGCTTTATGTCAAAGTGGCAACCCCACTTGTGCTTAAACGATGAGTATGACCTATGATCAAATGTTCTCATTTGACTCCTAAGGCAATATACTCATATATAGATGACTAGTTATCGCCAATTGCTTGATACATGCTAGAGTGTTTGTGCATGCTTTGTCACATATTTAATTTGTCATCTTATTGTGTGAGCATGTTGGTTGCATATTTTACTCATTTCAGGACATCCATTTGTTGCTTTGATTGTTTGCCTTTTTCTCTTTTGCCAAATGGGTGGACAAGAATGCCTAAGGACTCCCTCTAGCTATCTATTCTTTCCTCATCTCAAACTCTGTTCATGCTACATCACAAAGTTTGATCAAGTCAGATTCGAACCACTCTGTGTGAGGAGCACTCGGAGTCCCCGATTTGTCATAGACATAAACTTCCAAAACCTCTTTGGGCATTTCGGTATGACCGAGTCATCCATTTCAGTCACACCGAGATCACTATGTTGATCTAGGTTTTCAATCTCGGTGCAACAGATTAGAACTTTTTAGTCACACCGAGTTGCAGTAACTGCTTGCAGGTCTACATCTTGGTGCCACCGAGTTGTTCCACTCGGTCACACCGACAGGGTCAGGTTATATATACTGAAGGGTCAAATTTTGGAATTTTTTCCAAAACCTTTCACCCGCGCCAGCGACCTCCCGCTGCTGGTCTCTGCCGCCGTCAACGGCAATCTGCCCCGCCGTTGCCACCGTAGCAAGTTCACCGCTGAAGTAGGGTATGAACTTGATCTTTGTGCTATTCCTTAACTCCGATTCGTAGCACATTGCTTTGCCATGATTCTTGCCACGTATGAAATTATCCTATCCAGCGAAAGCATCCCGTAGATTAGATTTGATTTGAAAATTTAGGGTTAGGTCTCCGCCAAACTCATCTCGGACCGACCGAGTTGTAGAAATCGGTCTCACCGATTTGGCTTAGGCCATTGCACATGCATTTTTGGTCTGGCCGAAAATTGCAAATCGGTGTGACCGAGTTCGATTCTCTATGAAACCCTAGCAGTCTCGGTGACGCCGAACTGTGACTCGGTCTGACCGAGTTCACTAGTTTAGGTTCCAAAAGCTGCTTCAGTATCACCGAGTTTACAAATTGTTAGATCCGAAATGCTTTCTGCGAGGAACTAATACTAAGTTTCTAAGTCATCTATTTTGCAAAAATTCTGCACTTTGTGATGCTCATCTGCTCTACCTCATCTACAACCTATTTGCAGGGTCTGCTGACAGTTTTCCTACAAGATGCCTGATCAAAGTGACAGCCAGAACAAGTCTGAGGAGCAGGTTCATATGAGTGAGGGAACTAGTCCCTCTAGCACTTCTGATGAGGGCAGCAGGAGCACACCAAGCAACTTGCCCAAGGCAGCCACCAGAACAAGGAAGAAGAAGACCTCAGATTCTGAGGATGAGGATTATGTGCCTGTTGAGGAAGAAGTCAGCTCCAAGAAAAAGGTGCTGAAGAAAGAGTATGGCTCAGCTGCTACAACAAAGCCAGGGATGCACAAGAAGGCTCCAGCAAAGAGGATTTCCATGTCAAAGGCCAGAGCCTCAACTGCTGAAACCTCCAAGCCAACTGAAGAGGCAGTTGGAGAAGGAAAGAAAAGAAATGAAAGGGTCAAGAAGACCACCGCCAGAGTACTTGGTAGATCCTCCATTATGAGAGATTCCGAAGAAGAGGAGGAGGAAGAGGATGATGCACCAGCTCCTAAGGCTCAGAAGCTTATGGGAGATGCAATCAAGTCAGGGGCTGCTCCATCTAAGCCCAAGTGTACTCCCAAGGCTGCTTCTCAGAAACCCCCAAAACCCAAGAGGAACACCAGGAGTATACCTGCTGAGGAGAAGAACAAGGCCCCAGTGCCTAAAGCTGAAGAAGAAGATGATGATTCTCTTGTTTTGAGGAAGTTGAAGCCCAAAATTCTTGACCACAATGATGCTCACCCAGTAGCTGAGGACATGCACATCAGGAAAGATGCAGGACTGTGGTTGTGGAGACAGACTGATCCCTATGCTGTTAGGAGGAGGACTGCAGTTGACTACAAGTTCCATACAAAGGAACAACAAGATTTCTATGAGACTATTCTTCTTGACAAGAAGCCCATAGTGTGTTACATGAAATGGGTGGACTGGGAGTTCATCCAGGAAAATGAAGATCACTTCCCTGGAGTGTATGACAGCTTTAAGGCTTGTGGAGTAGATGAATTCGTTGACAAAAGCTCACCAAATGGAATGATGAGTGGGACAAGCTAATCAATGCCCCAGAGGAACATGAAGATGAGTTGGATGTGTATGCCACCAAGAAGAAAGACCACAACTCAATGGCAAACATACACAAGGAGATCCCTGATAAGGCTTTAGAAACTCACAAGCTTGGATCTGTGCATTTCTTGTTGTCTGGTCTGCCTATGACCAACTGGATCTTAAGGCACACATTGCTAGCGAAGTCAGGAGATCACAATATGATCAGAGGACACTACATCAACATGCTGCAAATTTTTGGTGTTCCCCAAAAATTCAAAGTTATGAGCTTGATTGTAGAAATGATCAAGAGGACTGCTGCTGATCAAAAGAGGAGTTGTGGATATGCTCCACATATTCAGGAGCTCATCAACTCTAAGGTGGGAACAGGGACTTACTTGCTGGACAAGGAGCATCTACCTCTACATCCTGAATTTGAAGACAACACAGTAGTGATGAATGACGAAGAACCATCATCAGCTCAAGTCCAGGAGAAGAGAGTCAAGGAAAAGGCTCAGAAAGCTGCCCATATGCCAAGTGTTGAAGAGGCATCTTGAGTCTTCCTGAAGAGCAACCAAGATCAGTTAGGCTATCTGATTCAAGCTACACTGAGGATTGAGAAGGGCTTGGCCACCCTGACTCAGAATCAGGAGATCCTGGAGAGGATTGTGGAAACAAAATTCTATGATCTTGATCTGAAGGTGACTGAGATTCAGACTGCAGTTGAGCAAGTTCAGGAGGAAGCAAAGGAGAGGAGAGGAAAAGCAACCATTGATGCTTTTAAGCGTGTGCCACGAGGTCCAAGGTCTGCTGTAGTGCCAGTCTCAGATGCTAGAGCTTCAGTGTCAGCACCAGCAGCTATAGCTCCAGTGCCACCTCCAGCACCCACTCCATCAGCTCCAACTACTTCATCGGAAGCCTTCATCCTTGGAGTTATATCTACACCACCTCCCAAAGACCAAACCTGAGAGACGTATAGAACTATGCATTTTCAAACTTTTTGGTAACTTGTTGCCAAAGGGGGAGAAATATGTATAGAGCATAGGCTTCGAGAGAGACTATCTTGCTTTTTGTCTCTCTTGCTATTTTGGTTGAACTACTTTATTGTGTGCTTGTGTGAGATACTTATATGATCATGTGGTTGATCATATGCTACCTTAATGTTTGGTTGAATGATGCTATCCTTTATATTCCATATATGATCATTCACTTGCTTGGTGATGAGTGCATGCATTTAATTTCTATCATTTTGAGCGCTCCACCAAGATGTATGTGACATGGAAGAGTAACCCATGATCCTAATTGATTGTGCATTTGCATTCAAAAGCAAATTTTAAATAATGCACAAATTTAGGGGGAGCTCTTGCTTATCACATACTTCTCAAAGCGACGATGTTTTTCAATCTTATAATCATTCGTCGAAGCTTTGATCTATATGTTGTCATCAATTACCAAAAAGGGAGGGATTGAAAGTGCAACTATCGCTAGGTGCTTTTGGTAATTCCTAACAACATATAGCTCATTGAGCTAATGCTACTTGAAGATAAATATTTCAGGAAAAGCTCAATGATTGGTATGGCATGGATTAGAAAGTGGACCCCTCAAAATGCTAAGGACAAAAGGATTGGCTCAAGCTCAAAGCACAAGGGTCTACATTTCATTTTTAATGATCCAAGATCACATTGAGTCCATAGGAAAAGCCAATACTATTAAGAGGGGGTGAGGTGTTGCTTAATGAGGTTCTTGCTCAAAGTGCTTAGTGATATGCTCCACAACCCTCAACCACTTTCTCTTATAAAAATATATCCCAAACCAAAAGTCAAACTCGGCCCCACTAATTTGATCTATCCGGCGCCACCGAGTTCACTTGACATAGCCACTGCCACAAACCCTAGTCTTTTCGGTCCCACCGACAGGGATCTCGGTCTCACCGAGATGGGATTTTAATCTCTCTATTTCCCTTCGTAACGTTTTGGTCCAACTGAGATGAGCGACCGGTCCCACCGAGATTGCAATGCAAACTCTCTATTTCCCTTTCGTAATGTTTCGGTCCTACCGAAAGAGCGAATCGGTCCCATCGAGATTGCTTGACTAACTCTCTGGTTAGTCTATTACCAAAATAGGTCTCACCGAGTATGTGTAATCGGTCTCACCGAGATTATGTTATGCCCTAACCCTAATGATATCGGTCCCATCGAGTTGACATGTTGGTCCCATCGAAAACCCTAACGGTCACATTATGAACTAAATCGGTCTGACCGAGTTGCATGATTCGGTCCCACCGAGTTTGATGATTTGTGTGTAAGGGTTAGATTTTGTGTGGTGGCTATATATGGAGAGAGCCATCAGAACATGCCTACACTTCCAACATACATTTTCTGAGAGAGAACCACCTACACTTGTGTTGAGGTCAAGATATTCCATTCCAACCACATAAATCTTGATCTCTAGCCTTCCCCAAGTTGCTTTCCACTCAAATCATCTTTCCACCAAATCCTATCCTATGAAAGAGAGTTGATTGTTGAGGAGACTATCATTTGAAGCACAAGAGCAAGGAGTTCATCATCAACACACCATTTGTTACCTCTTGGAGAGTGGTGTCTCCTAGATTGGTTAGGTGTCACTTGGGAGCCTCCGTCAAGATTGTGGAGTTGAACCAAGGAGTTTGTAAAGGCAAGGAGATCGCCTACTTCATGAAGATCTACCCTAGTGGGGCAAGTCCTTCGTGGGCGATGGCCATGGTGGGATAGACAAGGTTGCTTCTTCGTGGACCCTTCGTGGGTGGAGCCCTCCGTGGACTCGCGCAACCCTTAACCTTCATGGGTTGAAGTCTCCATCAACATGGAAGTACGATAGCACCACCTCTCGAAACCATGCCAAAAATCTCCGTGTCTACATTGCGTTTGCTCCCTCCAAACTCCTCCCTTTACCTTCATATGCAATTGTTTTACATTCCGCCGCTATACTCTTAGAATTACATGTGTAGGTTGTTTGCTTGACTTGTGCTAAGTTTCGAAAATCTGCCAAGAATTAAAATTGGGAAACGACTAGATTTTTATTTGGTCAAGTAGTTTAATCACCCCCCTCTAGACATACTTTCGATCCTACAATATGTGGTACGATAAGTAAACCGACTCCAAAACATTTCCAATGATAATTTTTCTCCGTTTTGGAATATTTAAAAAATTAGGAAAATTAAAAGTAGTCTGAATGAGACATGAGGGCACCACAAGGGTCGAGGGCGCGCCCTACCCCCTTGAGAAGCCCCCCCGTCCTTGTGGCCACCTCGTGTGCCTTCCGGACTCCGTTTTCTTGCACCATACTTCTTATGGTCGGTAAAAATTCATTATATAATCTCCCAAAGGTTTTGACCACCGTACCACGACAATATCTCCTGTTTTTGTTTCGAGTTCTTTTCTGCCAGATTTTGCAAGGTCGGGCATCATGTCATCCCCCTCCTCCAACAACATGGGTGATGATGCTTGGCTAATGAAGATAGAGATGAAGAGAGAAGAACTCGGGGAAATCAAAGAGGGTGATAAGGTCAAGAAGGCCTTGTAAGATAAAGTTCCGGAGTAGAAGAAGAAGACATCCTCCTAAAATTGAAGCTTTCAAGATCATTGAAATAGTTCATGTGCAAACAAGTATCTCACTCATGAAAATATTCTGTTGCAAGAGTACATCACCGCACTCAAGGGCATTATTCGCAAAATTGGAGAATCTCCTACACTCGATGTCTGACACAACTCCATCATCCTCACCTCCGAAGAAAGAGATCTAAATACATGGGTATGGGCACTCCCATTGGCAACTGCCAAGCTTGGGGGAGTGTGCCCCGGTATCTTATCACCATCACACCTTTATCTTTATCGTTTTTCTTAGTTCGACCCTTTTGGTTATAGCTTTGAGTTTTTCTTTATGTTCCCTCTATGTAATCGAGTCCTTGAGATATATATATAAAAGAGTAGTTTCGAGTTAAGGGCTTTGTTTTCTTGCTATGATCTTGAGGGAATTAACTGAAAGAAAGTATAAAAAGAAATAAAAAGATCATATATTGATCTTATGGAGAGTAATGACTTCACAAATAAAGAGTATGATGAATAAAAGTTGTTGTGAGTTGACAAACATAGTATTGGTCATTGTTGCAATTAATAGGAAGTAATAAAGAAAGAAAGGCTTCACATATAAATATACTATCTTGGACATCTTTCATAATCATGAGCACTCATTAAAATATGACATGCTAAAAAGTTGGTGTTCGACAAGCAAGACAACATAATAGGTTATGTTTTCTTATATCGGAATAGAAGTTTTATTGTCATGGATCATCCAACATGTTGAGCTTGCCTTTCCCTCTCATGCTAGCCAAATTCTTTGCACCAAGTAGAGATACTACTTGTGCTTCCAAACATCCCTAAACCCAGTTTTGCCATGAGAGTCCACCATACATACCCATGGATTGAGTAAGATCCTTCAAGTAAGTTGTCATCGGTGCAAGAAATAAAAATTCCTCTCTAAATATGTATGATCTATTAATGTGGAGAAGATAAGCTTTATACGAACTTGTGATATGGAAGAAATAAAAGCGACGGACTACATAATAAAGGTCCTTATCACAAGTGGCAATATAAAGTGACATTCTTTTCCATTAAGATTTTGTGCATCCAACCATAAAAGCGCATGACAACCTCTGCTTCCCTCTACGAAGGGCCTATCTTTTACTTTTACCTCTTACCCTTATACAAGAGTCATGGTGATCTTCACCTTTACTTTTTACACTTTTTATTTTGGCAAGCACTATATGTTGGAGAGATCCGGATATATATATCCACTCGGATGTAGGTTATCATAAAGTATTATTGTTGACATTACCCTTGAGGTAAATGTTTGGGAGGCGAAACTATAAACCCCTATCTTTCTCTTTGTTTGACTAAAGCTTTGGACCCATGAGTATTGCGTGAGTGTTAGCAATTGTAAAAGACTAAATGATAATTGAGTATGTGGACTTGCTGAAAAGCTCTTTATTTGAATCTTTCCAATGTTATGATAAATTGCAATTGCATCAATGACTGAGATCATAGTTTCTTAGTTATCAATGAAGTTTCTGATTCATACTCTATCTTGTGAATGAATTGTTACTTTAGCATAAGAAATTATATGTCATTATATGTTGTTGTTTTAAATATGATCATGATGCCCTCAAGACCATATTTTATTTTATTGACACATCTATCTCTCAACATGTGGACATAGTTTTCGATATCGGCTTTCACTTGAGGACAAGCAAGGTCTAAGATTGGGGGAGTTGATACGTCCATTTTGCATCATGCTTTTATGTTGATATTTATTGCATTATGGGCTATTATTACACATTATATCACAATAGTTATGCGTATTATCTCTTATTTTATAAGGTTTACATGAAGAGGGAGAATGCCATCAACTGGAATTCTGGACTGGAAAAAGGAACAAATATTAGAGACCTATTCTGCACACTCCAAAAGTCCTGAAACTTCACGGAGCATGTTTTTGGAATATATAAAAAATATTGGGCGAAGAAAGTACCAGAGGGGGCCACCAGCCACCCACAAGGGTGGAGGGCGCGCCCCCGACCATGTGGGCCCCCTGGCAGGCCTTCGGTGCCCATCTTTGGCTATATGGTGTGTTTTGACCTAGAAAAAAATCGGAAGGAAGCTTTTGGGATGAAGCGCCGCCATCTCGAGGCGGAACCTGGGCAGAACCAATCTAGGGCTCCGGCGGAGCTGTTCTACCGGGGAAACATCCCTCCGGGAGGGGGAAATCATTGCCATCATCATCACCATCGATCCTCTCATCAAGAGGGGCTTAATCTCCATCAACATCTTCACCAGCACCATCTCCTCTCAAACTCTAGTTCATCTGTTGTATTCGATCTTGGTCCCATAACCTCAGATTGGTACCTGTGGGTTGCTAGTAGGGTTGATTACTCATTGTAGTCGATGCTAGTTGGTTTATTCGGTGGAAGATTATATTTTAAGATCCTTAATAATAATTAATACTACATTGATCTTGATCATAAATATGTTTTGTGAGTAGTTACATTTGTTCT
Organism: Triticum urartu; assembly: GCF_003073215.2. Lineage (NCBI taxonomy): Eukaryota > Viridiplantae > Streptophyta > Magnoliopsida > Poales > Poaceae > Triticum > Triticum urartu. The sequence continues at coordinate 407,954,091 of NC_053028.1, forward strand.
TGAGGACATGGGAGAAGTCTTGTTATAAGTAATCATGTGAATTTGGTATTCGTTCAATATTTTGATGAGATGTATGTTGTCTTTCCTCTAGTGGTGTTATGTGAACGTCGACTACATGACACTTCACCATTATTTGGTCCTAGGGGAAGGCATTGGGAAGTAATAAGTGGATGATGGCTTGCCAGAGTAACAGAAGCTTAAACCCTAGTTTATGCGTTGCTTCGTAAGGGGCTGATTTCGATCCATATATTTCAAGCTATGGTTAGGTTTACCTTAATACTACTTTCGTAATTGTGGATGCTTGTGAGAGGGGTTAATCATAAGTGGGAGGCTTGTCCAAGGAAGGGCAGGACCCAAGCACCGGTCCACCCACATATCAAATTATCAAAGTAACGAACGTGAATCATATGAGCATGATGAAAACTTACTTGACAACATCTCCCATGTGTCCTTGGGAGCGCTTTGATTGATATAAGAGTTTGTCCAGGTTTGTCCTTTGCTACAAAAAGGATTGGGCCACCTTGCTGCACCTTAGTTAATTTATTTACCTGTAAAAAAACCATCAAAAAAGGTGCAAAACGTTAGAGATGGAGGATGCATCAAGGACGGTTCAGATTTTAGTTGCGTGTGCGATGCAGGGCATACGGTTCAGTTCAATTAACTGTTTGTGATGAGGAGGAACAAAAGAAACGGGCAGCCAGATGGAGGTGTGTGCGATATACAACATACGGTTCACTCGGATGAACTGCTTGTGATTAGGAAACACAAAAGAAACGGTCAGCCAGATCAAGGTGTGTGCGATATACGGCATACGGTTCACTAGGATGAACTGTTTGCATTGAGGCATGAGAACGGAAACGGTTCAACTTAACAAGATGTGTGTGATACGCGGCAAATAGGTATGTAATCAGAAATGTGTGTGAAGACCGATAATAACACAAACGGTTGCTGCTAATAAGACGTGTGTGTTGTGCGATGGGATTGCATATAGAACAACACACACACACACACAATACACACACACACACACACTTATAAGGACATGCTTGCATAACTAGATTAAACATCCACTTACATAGGTGGCTACTACAACCATGGCATTTGCACACACCAAAGTAAACTATTACATGCACAATTACATAGGTGGCTACTACACACATGACATTTCCACACACCAACAAAGTAAACTATAAATTACAAGCATGATTAACTAGCATAAATGATCATCCGATCATCATCTAGTTCTTGTGACGCTTGCTCTGCTTGTGGCTCGATCCGGGCTCGTCGATTTTGGTAACGAGGCACTTCCTCATGTCAACGATCTACCTATGCATCTCGTAGCATGTGTACATGCTCTTGGCCACGAACCTGAGGTGAGGTTCATCCAGTTGCCGCATCCAGGCTCTATTCCAGGATAGGGGACTTGTTCTCTGGGCATCTTGCTTCATCTTTACATAGTAGGGGTCGATGATGGCCGAGGTGAGTTCGACCAGGGAGTCCTGCTTCGTGCTGCCCCAGACCCTGTAGTGGTCATAGATTTCGACAAGGTTCTTGCAGGCCAAGCCCGTAACACTGAGTGCTTTTAAATCGTCTTTGGTTTCTACCATGGCGAACTTGTAGTCAATGTTGTTGACAAACCTGTTGAAACGGTCGCAAGGCTCTATGGCCATGCGGTAGTGGTAGATGAGGACATGATGGCGCACGCACAACTGGGCGACGACAACCTTCTGATCTATGCCGGGACGACCGGCGGTGTACTGGATGTCGATGCCGACCACCTTGTACTTGTCTCCAGCAAGCAACTGCTCAACGCTGTTGATGTAGTCGTCCACCACGGCCGGGTCGATGGTGTACACCACCGAGAGATCCGTCTCCCTCGTGTGGGTCTCCACTCTATGCTCGCCGAACTCCATTGGAGTGCCACTGGACATCTCCTCTCTATGCGTCGTCGTGGGTGTGCTTGTTGAGTTGTGGGTCACGATCGAAAGGTTGAAGAGACTAAGGTTATAATGGTCGTTGGAATTAAAGGGTAAGCCAGACGGCCAGGAATATCGGCAGGCCCTGATGGCAGTTCTAATTTGCATCTTGTAACTCCATCATGCCACACGTAACTGCATCGCGTGGCACACGCGCGGTGCAACCTCATGTATATGGGCCCCCCGATGTGATCGTGTGCATGCCCAACCGTTGGCAGAGCACGCGCGGAGGGACGCGAGCAGAGAGCTCTGCGGTCGCCTCAAGGAAAAGCTGTCCACAAGCCGAGCGCGCCGACGGGCGCGAGCAGAGCGCGCAAACGGACGCGAGCAGAGCATGCCGCGGCGCCTAATGGCGAGCACAGCGCGCTGCGGTGCCTAACGGCGGGATAGACCTTTATTCAAGCCAATCAAAATAAGACTGGAACGGACATGTCTGTATTGAGCAAAGGGAACGCACATGTATGTATTGACTGGAATGAGAATGCAATAGCAAAATAAGAATTATGGCCACGATGATGCGGTCGCAGTGGTGGTTACAGGAGGCAAGAAGAAAGATGCATCCATCAACGTATGACCTCCTCCTCCTTAACTCAGTGCGCCGCCCGGGCCACCGACCGGCGGCTAAGGACCGGCGGCTTTTGTAGCGAGGTCAAGGTGCTTCTCAGCAAAGGCAACCAAGGCTTCTAGCCGGCTGAAGAAGGCCAACATCATAGTGTCCTCACTGGCCTTGTAGATACCTATGTACACGGTTCTCTCGTATACATGGATGTGTAGGTCAACGGTTTCTTGCAGGGCGAGGCACCTCGCGGCGAGCGCGGCCTCCAGGTGGACATTCTTCGTGGCGTCGGCGGGCAGTCGCAGGGCCACCAGTGCTTGAAAGAGGTTCCGACCATGGAGGCCAATTAGGGTGGCAGGCAATGAGGAGCACGGGCGCGCGGGCTGGACGAGTACGGTGATGTCGTCCGCGAGCTTCTTGACGACGGTGAACCTATTGGCGGTGTGAACGATCATCTGGTTCAACTGAGAGTTATAGCTGGCGTTTATACGTCTCCAATGTATCTACCTTTTCAAACACTTTTGCCCTTGTTTTGGACTCTAACTTGCATGATTTGAATGGAACTAACCCAGACTGACGCTGTTTTCAGCAGAATTACCATGGTGTTATTTATGTGCAGGAGCAAACGTTCTCAGAATGACCTGAAACTTCACGGAGCCACTTTTCAGAAAATAAGAAAAATACCAACCAAAGATGAAGGCCAGGGGGCCCACCATCTCTCCACGAGGGTGGGGGGCGCGCCTGCCCCCCAAGGGCGCACCCCCCTACCTCGTGGGCCCCATGTTGCCTCTCCAACTCCTACTCCACCTCCATATATTGAGTTTCGGGGAGAAAAAAATCAGAGAGAAGAAATCATCACATTTTACGATACGGAGCCGCCGCCAAGCCCTAAAACCTCTCGGGAGGGCTGATCTGGAGTCCGTTCGAGGCTCCGGAGAGGGGAATCCATCGCCATCGTCATCACCAACCTTCCTCCATCACCAATTTCATGATGCTCACCGCCGTGCATGAGTAATTCCACCGTAGGCTTGCTGGACCGTGATGGGTTGGATGGGATCTATCATGTAATCGAGTTAGTTTTGTTAGGGTTTGATCCCCAGTGTCCACTATGTTCTGAGATTGATGTTGCTATGACTTTGCTATGCTTAATGCTTGTCACTAGGGCCCGAGAGCCATGATTTCAGATCTGAACCTATTATGTTTTCATTAATATATGAGTGTTCTTGATCCTATCTTGCAAGTCTATAGTCACCTATTATGTGTTATGATCCGTTAACCCTGAAGTGACAATAATCGGGATACTTACCCGTGATGACCGTAGTTTGAGGAGTTCATGTATTCACTATGTGTTAATGCTTTGTTCCGGTTCTCTATTAAAAGGAGGCCTTAATATCCCTTAGTTTCCGTAAGGACCCTGCTGCCACGGGAGGGTAGGACAAAAGATGTCATGCAAGTTCTTTTCCGTAAGCACGTATGACTATATTCGGAATACATGCCTACATTATATCAATGAACTGGAGCTAGTTCTGTGTCACCCTAGGTTATGACTATTACATGATGAACCGCATCGGCGTAATTCTCGATCACTGATCCATTGCCTACGAGCTTCCCATATATTGTTCTTTGCTTATTTACTTTCCCGTTGCTATTGCTATCATCACTAAAAAATACCAAAAACATTGCTTTTACTACTATTACCTTTTGCTACCGTTATCACTACTATCATATTACTTTGCTACTAAACACTTTGCTGCAGATATTAAGCTTCCAGGTGTGGTTGAATTTACAGCTCAGCTGCTAATACTTGAGAATATTCTTTGGCTCCCCTTGTGTCGAATCAATAAATTTGGGTTGAATACTCTGCCCTCGAAAACTGCGATCCCCTATACTTATGGGTTATCAAGACTATTTTCTGGCGCAGTTGCCGGGGAGCATAGCTCTATTCTTTGAGTCACTTGGGATATATATCTGCTTATCATTATGAAGAACTTGAGAGATCGAAAAACCAAGATCTATCCCTCAACTACGAGGGGAGGTAAGGAACTGCCATCTAGCTTTGCACTTGATTCACCTTCTGTTATGAGTAAGTTTGCGACACCTACACCTCCTTCTGCTATTCGTTCTGATATGTCGCATGTTATTGATGATGCCACTTCTGCTATGCATGATACTTATGATGAAACTACCTCTATGCCTGATACTACTATGCCACTTAGTGATTTTCTTGATGAACAACTTGCTAGGGCTAGAGAAATTGAAAATATTGAATCTGACGATACTGATGAAAGTGATGATGAAGAATCACTTGTTATTCCTAAGTGTTTTTTCTTTGATCAAGAAGCTTCTTTAGCTATTTTAGCTTGCCAAAATAGAACTGAACTCAAAAGATTATTAGCTAAATGGAGTAAGCAATCTCTAAATGCTAGAATGAAACCTGACCCTGCTTTTGCTACTTCACCTATCTTTGTTACTGATAAGGATTATGAATTCTCTGTTGATCCTGATATAATTACTTTGGTTGAATCTGATCCTTTTCATGGTTATGAATTTGAAACTGTTGTGGCACATCTTACTAAATTAAATGATATAGCCACGCTGTTCACTAAAGATGAGAGAACTCATTACTTTTACATCCTTAAAATATTTCCGTTCTCGTTAAAGGGTGATGCTAAGATATGGTTTAATTCTCTTGATCCTGGTTGTGTGCGTAGTCCCCAGGATATGATTTATTACTTCTCTGCTAAATACTTCACTGCTCATAAGAAACAAGCTTCTTTAAGGGATATATATAATTTTGTGCAAATTGAAGAAGAGAGTCTCCCACAAGCTTGGGGGAGGCTTCTCCAATTACTTAATGCTTTTCCTGATCATCCTCTTAAGAAAAATGAAATACTTGATATCTTTTATAATGGACTAAGCGATGCCTCCAGAGATTACCTGGATAGTTGTGCTGGATCTGTTTTCAGGGAAAAAATACTGGATGAAGCTGAAATTCTATTGAATAATATGTTGACAAATGAAAATAATTGGACACCTCCGGAGCCAACTCCTGAGCCTATTCCTAAACCAACTCCGAAGAAGAGGGGTATTCTATTTCTCAGTCCTGAAGATATGCAAGAGACAAAGAAATCTATGAAAGAAAAAGGTATTAAAGCTGAAGATGTTAAGAATTTACCTCCTATTGAAGAAATACATGGTCTTAATTTACCGCCTGTTGAAGAAACATATATTCTTACTACTCTACCTATTGAAGAAACTCATGGTCTTGATAACCCGACACAGGTAGTAAAGGTAAATTCTCTCTATAGATATGATAAAGCTGTAATCCCGTTTACTAAATTTGCTAGCCCATGCTTAGATGAGTTTGATAAATTTATGGCTAAGCAAGAAGATTTTAATGCTTATTTTGGTAGACAATTGAAAAACAATTCAAATATGCTTGAACACTTGGGTGATTATATGGCTAATGTCAAAGGTGAACTTAAACTTATTAGTAAGCATGCTTCTATGGTTACCACTCAAGTAGAACAAGTACTTAAAGCTCAAAATGATTTCCTCAATGAATTGAATAGTAAAGATAATGATTATGCTGTTAGAGTAGCTACTAGAACTGGTAGAATGACTCAGGAACCTTTGTATCCTGAAGGCTACCCTAAGAGAATTGAGCAAGATTCTCAGAGAAATAATATAGGTGCACCTAGCTCTTCTAAAAAGAAGAAAAATAAAAATGATAGGACTTTGCATGCTTCTAGTGATCCTATTGTTGAAACACCTGAGAATCCAAATGATATTTCTATTTCTGATGCTGAAACTCAATCTGGTAATGAACCTGAAACTAGTGATAATGCTAATAATAATGTTCATGATGATGCTCAACCTAGTAATGAAAATGATATAGAAATTGAACCTGCTGTTGATCTTGATAACCCACAATCAAAGAATCAACGTTATGCGTATGCGATTAACTCATATGCTTAAAACCAATCCTTATGCCAAGTACATGAAAGATATTATTACAAATAAAAGAAAGATACCAGAAGCTCAAATTTCCACCATGCTTGGTAATTGTACTTTTAAGGGTGGAATACCAAAGAAACTTGGATATCCAGGAGTACCAACTATACCATGCTCCATTAAAAGAAACTATGTTAAAACTGCTTTATGTGATCTTGCAGCCGGTGTTAGTGTTATTCCTCTCTCTTTATATCATAGACTTGATTTGAATAAGTTGACACCTACTGAAATATCTTTGCAAATGCTGATAAATCAACTGCTATACCTGTTGGTATTTGTGAGGATGTGCCTGTTGTAGTTGCAAACGTTACTATTTTAACGGACTTTGTTATTCTTGATATTCCCGAGGATGATAGTATGTCTATTATTCTTGGAAGACCCTTTTTGAATACTGCAGGGGCTATTATTGATTGCACTAAAGGCAATGTCACTTTTCATGTTAATGGTAATGAGCATACAGTACACTTTCCGAGGAAACAACCTCAAGTTCATAGTATCAACTCTATTGGGAAAATGCCATCGATTATATTTGGAGGTTTTGAATTTCCTCTTCCTACTGTCAAGAAGAAATATGATATTCTTATTATTGGGGATGTGCATATCCCCGTTGAGGTAACATAGTGTTATTCGAAATTTCTCCGGTTCCATGTTATTCAGAATGAGTTCGTTAAGAAGACTTGATCAACCTTGTTAGTGGATTCCTTTTGATGATCATGAGATGGATGAAACTAGAAGGCACAACCTTCTGTACCCCACTTTTACTTTCTGTTACTTATATTAAATAAAATGAAAATCAGTATTTTTTTGTCTGTTATCTGATTATCCATGCAATATAAAAATACCTCGAAAATAAAAGTTCTTGAAATGCCCTGAAATTTAAATATGATTTTTTCTACAATATTTGAGAATATTTGGCACTGAGAACACAGCAGGGGGTCAACCACCTGCCAACGAGGGTGGAGGGCGCGCCCCCTGCCTCGTGGGCCCATGGTGGCCCTCCTCCACTTATTCCTGCACTCACACACTTCATCTTCCTCCCACAAACATGAATAACCAGCTCAAACCCGAGTCCAAGCTCGTTTTGCTACCATTTTTGATCTCCTTGCTCAAAGCACCTCTCACAAAACTGCTTGGGGAGATTGTTCCTTGGTATGTGACTCCTCCATTGGTCCAATTAGTTTTTGTTCTAGTGCTTTATTCATTGCAAATTTTTGTTGCTTAGGTGTCCCTGTTCTTGAGCTTGCATGTCAAATTTATATGGTCAAAAGTAGTTTTGATGCATGATATAGGCCCTAGGCACTTGTAGGAGTAGTTGCTACCAATATTATTGAGTTTGGTTTACTTTTATTTTGAAGTTACTAAAAATTTCAGAATTTTTCAGAAAATGATGAGGAGACTTTTGAGGGGCTCATCGAGACAAAGCTCGAAGGAAAAGGCACCGAAGCCTAAGTATAATCTGCCTCGCACCGCGGAGGTTCGGGCGTGTGAATGGCCTTCCGAGGGTTTCTTGAGAGCAGCCGGGATTTATGAAGATTTTCATGAATTGGCTCATAATGCAGGCCTCACCGCTTTCATCCACGACCAATGCGATCAGTATCTCTTACTCACAAATACCTTTATGTAGAACTTTCATTTTCATTCTAGGAACTCACCACCTACGGTGGAGTTTCATTTATATGATGAGCATAAGGATATGTCACTTTAAGATTTTTGTCGGATTTGTTTAGTCCGTTTTGAGGGCAAGACAGAAGAACCACCTCGTGATGATGTGGAGGGATTTATTGATACTAACACTGTAGGGGAAACAAGGAAGGTTTCTGATGCATGAATCACTAGCATACATTTTCCTGTTTTAAGTTACTTTGCATTATTTGCTAGTCGTTGCCTAATTGGTCACGGAAACTGTGGAAACCTTAGTATCCCTGATATTATTATTTTGCTCCAAGGTTTATATGGTGATAACACTTTTACTATGGGCGGTATTATTGCCAAACGGTTAAGTCTGAACCGTACCAAGGGCCCCATCTGTGGAGGCATCTATGCCTCACGCCTAGCTGCACATTTTAACATACATATTAGGCATTCTGAGAAGGAAGAAAAGGTGATGCCTCGTGTTTATTTAGATTACAAAAGTATGGTGGCACATGATTTTATTGTTAAGAATAGGGAAGGAGAGCTTAAATATCAATTGTTCTTTAACAAACATCATCCTGAGATTATTACCTTACCTGCTCCTTCTTTGTTTGATTTATCTATAGGCACGTACCTTGTTCCATTGAAGGCTATTCACGCCTACCGGAACCCTACACCAGCTGAGGAGCCAGAGCCGGAACCACAAGTTGATCCTTCACGACAGTCTAATTGCCAGTGGGATCCGGAGATGATTGTCAGCCAGTGGCAATCGGAGTCTTCCTCTTCTGCATCGCAGTACAACCCCAACTATTATTATGGATATCCACCTAGCCAGCCGTGGCCATAGACCAACTTAGGCCAAAAGCCTAAGCTTGGGGGAGTACGTATTTCCCACCGACATTACATTTATGTTCACACACTCATTGCTAGATGTCGGTGCTCATACTTTTTCATTGTATCATCCATGCTAGTTTATTTTCCTTTTTATGCTTTCTTCTTGTGTGTTTAATAAACCTTAAGAAAAACCAAAAAAAATTAGTTGTAACTTTTAGTTAGTTTAATTTCCATGCTTGTAGTAGTAATTAAAAATAAAACCCAAAAATATTTCCTATTCTTCTTTTGCTTGTTGGGAGCTTTCCCGTGTAAATAGTTTTCTTTCTTTTCTTTTCTTTGGGGGTCGATAGGAGAAGACCATAATTAAATTGTTGAAATGGCTCTTATATGCATTATTGTTGATCTGACAAAAGAGCCCATATTGCCTTGTCTTCTCCTGTTTATTGAATGCCTGCAGATTCCAACTTAGTCCAATGCACGTGCACTATTATTATTATTCACATCGTTCGGTCGTGCAAGTGAAAGGCAATTATGATGATATATGATGGACTGGCTGAGATGCGAAAAGCTGGTATGAACTCGACCTGTTTTGTTTTTGTAAATATGATTAGTTCATCATTCCTGATTCAGCCTATTATGAATAAACATGTTTGCAATGACAACTAGAGATCATAGTTTCTTGTGCCATGCTTGATTAGCTATGAGTTATAATGGTTTACCTTGCGTGCCAACATGCTATTAAAATGGTTATGATGTGATATGCTAGGGTGGTATCCTCCTCTGAATGATTTAAGTGACTTGACTTGGCACATGTTCACGCATCTAGTTGAAACAAAATCAACATAGCCTTCACGATATTTATGTTCATGGTGGATTATATCCTACTCATGCTTGCATTCGGTGTTGATTAATTTTAATGCATGTTCATGGCTGTTGTCGCTCTCTAGCTGGTCGCTTCCCAGTCTTTTGCTAGCCTTCACCTGTACTAAGCGGGAATACTTCTTGTGCATCCAAACTCCTTAAACCCCAAAGTTATTCCACATGAGTCCACTATACCTACCTATATACGGTATCTACCTGCCGTTCCAAGTAAATTTGTATGTGCCAAACTCTAAACCTTCAAATAAATATCCTGTTTTGTATGCTCGAATAGCTCATGTATCAACTAGGGTTGTCCGTATCTTCCATGTTAGGAGGGTTATTCTCAAGAGGAGTGGACTCCGCTCCTCACTCACGAGATAAATGGCTGGTCACCGGGATGCCCAGTCCCATGCTTTATGCAAACTAAATCAAAATAATTGCAAACAAAACTCCCCATATGACTCTTGTTAGTTGGAGGCACTCGTTGTTTCGAGCAAGCCATGGATTGATGCTTGTTGGTGGAAGGGGGAGTATAAACTTTACCATTCTGTTTGGGAACCGCCTATAATGTGTGTAGCATGGAAGATATCGCCATCTCTTGGTTGTTATGTTGACAATGAAAGTATAACGCTCAAAATATTATTCACCTCTGTTTCAAAACCGAGCTCTGGCACCTCTACAAATCCTTGCTTCCCTCTGCGAAGGGCCTATCTATTTACTTTTATGCCGAGTCATCATCCTCTTATTAAAAAGCACCAGTTGGAGAGCACCACTGTCATTTGCATTCATTATTGTTAGTTTACATTGAGTATGACTTGACTGGATCTCTTTTACCATGAATTACAATGTCTAGTCAGTCCTTGGTCTTTAAAGGTGCTCTGCATTTATGTTTTGCGGTCTCAGAAAGGGCTAGCGAGATAGCATCTTGTTATATCATATTATGATTGTTTTGAGAAAGTGTTGTCATCCGAGATTTATTATTATAGCTTGCTAGTTGATTATGCTATTGATATGAGTAAACTTGAGACCTATGCGTTATTGTTAATGTGGTTAGTTATAATCTTTGCTGAAAACTTGAATGCTGGCTTTACATATTTACAACAACAAGAGCAAATAGAGTTTGTAAAAGTTTTTCTTATCACTTTCAATTTGTCAACTGAATTGCTTGAGGACAAGCAAAGATTTAAGCTTGGGGGAGTTGATACGTCTCCAACGTATCTACTTTTCCAAACACTTTTGCCATTGTTTTGGACACAAACTTGCATGATTTGAATGGAACTAACCCGGACTGACGTTGTTTTCAGCAGAATTACCACGGTGTTATTTATGTGCAGGAGCAAACGTTCTCGGAATGACCTGAAACTTCACGGAGCCACTTTTCAGAAAATAAGAAAAATACCTGCCAAAGGTGAAGGCCAAGGGGCCCACCGTCTCTCCACGAGGGTGGGGGCCGCGCCTGCCCCCCTATGGCGTGCCCCCCTACCTCGTGGGCCCATGTTGCCTCTCTGACTCCAACTCCACCTGCATATATTGAGTTTTAGGGAGAGAAAAAATCAGAGAGAAGAAATCATCGCGTTTTACGATACGGAGCCGCCGCCAAGCCCTAAAACCTCTCGGGAGGGCTGATCTGGAGTCCGTTCGGGGCTCCGGAGAGGGGAATCCGCCGCCATCGTCATCACCAACCATCCTCCATCACCAATTTCATGATGCTCACCGCCGTGCATGAGTAATTCCATCGTAGGCTTGCTGGAAGATGATGGGTTGGATGGGATCTATCATGTAATCAAGTTAGTTTTATTAGGGTTTGATCCCTAGTGTCCACTATGTCCTGAGATTGATGTTGCTATGACTTTGCTATGCTTAATGCTTGTCACTAGGGCCCGAGTGCCATGATTTCAGATCTGAATCTATTATGTTTTCATCAATATATGAGTGTTCTTGATCCTATCTTGCAAGTCCATAGTCACCTATTATGTGTTATGATCCGTTAACCCCGAAGTGACAATAATCGGGATACTTACCGGTGATGACCGTAGTTTGAGGAGTTCATGTATTCACTATGTGTTAATGCTTTGTTCCGGTTCTCTATTAAAAGGAGGCCTTAATATCCCTTAGTTTCCGTAAGGACCCCGCTGCCACGGGAGGGTAGGACAAAAGATGTCATGCAAGTTCTTCTCCATAAGAACGTATGACTATATTCGGAATACATGCCTACATTATATCAATGAACTGGAGCTAGTTCTGTGTCACCCTAGGTTATGACTGTTACATGATGAACCGCATCCGGCATAATTCTCGATCACTGATCCATTGCCTACGAGCTTTCCATATATTGTTCTTCGCTTATTTACTTTCTCGTTGCTATTGCTATCATCACTAAAAAATACCAAAAACATTGCTTTTACTACTGTTACCTTTTGCTACCGTTATCACTACTATCATATTACTTTGCTACTAAACACTTTGCTGCAGATATTAAGTTTCCAGGTGTGGTTGAATTGACAATCAGCTACTAATACTTGAGAATATTCTTTGGCTCCCCTTTTGTCGAATCAAGAAATTTGGGTTGAATAATCTACCCTCGAAAACTGTTGCGACCCCCTATACTTGTGGGTTATCAGGCGTTGACAGCGACCATCCACCAGCCGGTAGCCTACATCGTATGGAGACGATCGACGGTGCCATGCCGCAGGTCGGCATCGTGGACCATCTGGTACAGCCGCTGGCCGCTCGCGCGCATCGCCGCCATGGGTCTGGAGTGGGCACTTTTGCGCTTATTAGTGTAGGTGCTTAGGCAAATGCTTAGCTAGGTGCGTACGATGTGGTAAATGCATTGGAATGGAGGGGCGCCTTTATATGAGTGCAAACTACCTTGCATTCACATCGTGCTGCCTCTTTTCCTGGTCCTCCCATTACTTCCCTCATGCATTCACACGATGCTAATTGAAGGAGGACGCATCATTGGCCGTTCAACATTTCGGGAACCGCTACCCTCTCCCTCGTCTGCATTAAAGCCATATTGGGAACTGTGTCGCCCACTGTCAAATCAAATAGTACTACGCCGCCCGCTACACGCCTGGCTGAACACGCCTCCTCGCCTCCATCTATTCTTAATTACTGAATTTTAGTTGCAAAAATTAGATACTGCTAGTGATTTTTAGCTTCATATTTTGACAAATCGCAGTGTTACAAGGTTGGCAAAAATGGCAATGTTACTAGATCAACAAATATCAATCTTTCTAGTTTGACAAATGGCAACATACCCAATATGATAGATGCAAATCACACCAAATTGTTTGTAAGTGGTTCACACGGGTCATCCAAAAGAACCGTTTGTGTTCGAGAGATGCACAAATCCTACTCTCACTTTGCATACAGGTGTTCTATCTGAAACCATAATGCTTGTTGTGAGAAGCTCTGGTTTGTGAGAAGCATATACCCAAACCTGCCCCAAATGGGACAAAATATTTACCACGACATGTTGATGCCGCTCCATGATAGCATGCCAAGTTTCATGAATTTTAGACGAGTTTTGGATTTACTAGAATTTAAAAACCAGGTATCTCGATGTTTGCGGCCGAGTGACGGTGGCAGGGTGTTTGACATTCATTCCCATTTCTTGCATGGGACCTAACCATGCACCCAACAACAAAGATTTGATTTTCAACCAATTTATATGCACAGGAGCATGTGCATGTAGTTCAAATTTGAATTATGCTCATAAATGCATTGAAAACTCAATTAATGCATAAAAATGTCCAAACGAACCCCAAAAAATCACAAAAATTAACACAACACTCCTGTTGTTCTATGTTGACACGAGAAAAAATTTGAAAGCAATAAGAGGCAATGGATATCGTTTCGCCCCCAAAGTTGGGGCATTCCCCACTGAAACCATCATGCTTATTTCGAGAAGCTCTGGTTTGTGGGAAGCATATACCAAACCTGCCCCAAATGGGACAAAATATTTACCACGACATGTTGATGCCGCTCCATGATAGCATGCCAAGTTTCATGAATTTCAGACGAGTTTTGGATTCACTAGAATTTAAAAACCAGGAATCTCAATGTTTGCGGCCGAGTGACGGTGGCAGGGTGTTTGACATTCATTCCCATTTCTTGCATGGGACCTAAGCATGCACCCAAGGACAAAGATTTGATTTTTGAACCAATTTATATGCACTAGAGCATGTGCATGTAGTTCAAATTTGAATTGTGCACATAAATGCATTGAAAACTCACATAATGCATAAAAATATCCAAACGAACCCCGGAAAATGACAAAAATAACACAACACTCCTGTTGTTCTATGTTGACACGAGAAAAAAAATTGAAAGCAATAAGAGGCAATGGATATCGTTTCGCCCCCAAAGTTGGGGCGTTCCCTACCAAAACCATCATGCTTGTTGTGAGAAGCTCTAGTTTGTGAGAAGCATATACCCAAACGTGCCGCAAATGGGACAAAAAATTTACCACACCATGTTGATGCCGCTCCATGATAGCATGCCGTTTCCTGAATTTCAAATGAGTTTTGGATTTACTAGAATTTAAAAACCAGGTATGTCAATGTTTGCGGCTGAGTGACGGTGGCAGGGTGTTTGACATTCATTCCCATTTCTTGCATGGGACCTAAGTATGCACCCAAGGACAAATATTTGATTTTGAAACCTATTTATATGCACGGGAGCATGTGCGCGTAGTTCAAATTTGAATTATGCAAATAAATGCATTGAAAACTCATTTAATGCATAAAAATGTCCAAACAAACCCCGAAAAATCACAAAAATAACACAACACTCTTGTTGTTCTATGTTGACACGAGAAAAAATTTGAAAGCAATAAGAGGCAATGGATATCGTTTCGCCCCCAAAGTTGGGGCGCTCCCTAGCAAACCATCATGCTTGTTGTGAGAAGCTCTAGTTTGTGAGAAGCATATACCCAAACCTGCCCCAAATGGGACAAAAAATTTACCACGCCATGTTGATGCCGCTCCATGTTAGCATGCCAAGTTTCATGAATTTCAGACGAGTTTTCGATTTACTAGAATTTAAAAACCAGGTATCTCAAAGTTTGCTGTCGATTAACGGTGGCAGGGTGTTTGACATTCATTCCTATTTCTTGCATGGGACCTAGGCATGCACCCAAGGACAAAGATTTGATTTTTCAACCAATTTATATGCACTGGAGCATGTGCATGTAGTTCAGATTTGCATTATGCACATAAATGCATTTAAAACTCACTTAATGCATAAAAATGTCCAAATGAAACCTAAATAATTCTAGTTCTTTTATGATCACTGCATATAAAAGGTCTAGCAATTCAAACACCGTCCATGGCTGTTGTGACCCCATTATCTAATCCAAATCAAGACGAAAAATCAAGTAGATCCCACAGAGTTTATTATAATCAACCATGTGAGATGCAGCACAAAATATCTTGGAGCACCGTCGGAGTATAGTACGCATACGGCTTACGCGAGAAGGTGCGACGGCTACAGTCCACAGCCCGCTCTGAATAAGGGACCGTGTCTAATGACACTTAGCGTGCCCGTTTTTTGGCTGAAGTGATTCCAATTTTTTGGCTTCCGCCGAAACATCTACCTCACCGCCCCGTCCCCCTTACCAAAAGACACATTTCCCCTGTTTCCGCCTTCCTTTCCAAGTTGAAACCTTCACTCATTGCTTGCAGCGCCACCGCCTCCTCGCTGGTGCCCCTCCTTCACGCTGCTCGACCTCGCCTATCCAGGTGGGTAATCCACACCGAGCCCCATCCTCCTCCTCCTTCCACATCCTACATGCCCCGACCGCCGACGCGAGCGCGACACCTTCCACCCAAATCACTGACCCCTCCACACAAATAAGCGTTGGCCTAAGCCATGGTGCACGCAGTATAGCCAGGACCTCAAGGAGCAATTGGAAGAGGAGAAGCAAATCGTGGCTGCACGCCCAGATGAGGTCGCGATGGCTGCCATTTGTGCCGACCCCCAGATCTTGGAGGAGCACCTCGCCGTCGAGGCCACCGTTGACGCCTCGCGCGCCGACGCCGCGACGCGGTTGGCTGTTTTAAACGACAGTTCATGGCGTTTTCTCGAGGCCACTGTCGATGCCTTCGACAAAGACTACGAGGTGTTTTCTCAGCGTGCACGTGCTTACCTCATCGCGAGAGCCAGCAGGTTGGTGCCCGGAGCGTCTCAGGCAACTCACCACCACAACGAGGGCACCCACGATGCAGAGGTCTCGCCCTCTTCCATGTCCATGGAGCCAATCGTCATCGATATCTCCAACAATGAGGAGTAGCTTGTCTTATTAGCTCACTATAAGGACCCATGTTCAGTTTGCTAGCTACTGCCTTTCCTTAACAAATTCTAGTGAATTGTGCTATCTATTTTTACCATGCAATCTTCTTCTATCGTGTATATGTTCTATATGTTGTCCAATGTGGTGTTCAATTAACTGCTTGGTTCAATTATGCAAATGTGATGTACAATTCTTTAGGGTGCAATATTTCCAAGTTGTTAAGCATGCTTGGTTTGGTTAACTGTATGATCCTCTATTAGGAGTATGTTATATTGTTCAATTGGTGTTTAGTTAACTGCTTGGTTCATTTGTTGTGGCTTGGTTCACTTGTTATGTTGTTTATTTAACTGCTTGGTTCAATTCTACAATGCGACGTTCAATTGTAGTGGCTGCATTCTGTTATTGTATACCATGTGAGGAATAAATCGAATTTGGCTATACTAAATACATGAGAAACAAATACAATTGCTATATTTCCAAGTTGTTAAGCATGCTTGGTTTGGTTAACTGTTTGATCTTCTATTAGGAGTATGTTATATTGTGCAATGTGGTGCTCAGTTAACGTTTGGTTCATTTGTTGTGGTGTTTAGTTAACTGCTTGGTTCAATTCTGCAATGCAATGTTCAATTGATGTGGCTGCATTCTCTTATTGTATACCATGTGAGGAATAAATCGAATTTGGTTGCACTTAATACATGAGAAACATATACAAGTGCTATATTTCCTAGTTCTTAATAATGATTGGTTTGGATAAACGGGTTTTCCATGTGGCTTGAATTAATCTGATGAATCTGCAATATACTTATTTTTCATCAACATATTTTATGATAGCATGCGAGCCCTTACTTAACCTGATGACTAACTACCTTACATGTGTTGCAGGGAAACAATGGGAAGCACTGAGGTTTACAAGATGGTACGAACTATTATACCTTGCCTCTTTGTATTTCTTTGCCCCGTTTCCAATATAGAGAAGATATTTATGCACATCCTTGTTTTCAGGCTTCACTGATGATTACCTCTCAAACCACCTCTGTGGTCAGGAGGCGAGGAAAGTTTTTATACAACACCCACGGTTCAATATTTAAGTGGTCCTGAAGAGGTCGAAGGATGGACGGTCAATCATCCACAGGCACTGGCCTAAAGTTGAAAAGACCTTCAACATGAATGAAGGCTCAATATTCTCCTTCTGCTTCAGTAGTTTTCCAGATGAGATGCATCTCTCTATGTACCATCTATGATGCTAATTTCAAAAGATTCTAGATGTTGCATGTGAAACTTGCTGCTGGTGCAGTTGTGTAATGGGGTGGCTGAGTGTTGAAGCTATATCATGTTGTACTACAATGTATTTCAATTATGAAATCCTACTTCCTTAATATGGAAATGGAATATATTATGTGGTTAATATGGATGTCTATTAGATTAGTAAATGGATTATTAATAATAGGGCAATTAGCCTGCTAATTGGCCAATTAGCTTGCTAATTGGGTTTTCCTATTACAAACGGTTAATGAGAAAGCACCGTGGGCGATGACCTTGGGCAACACACACAGTTTCTAGGAATAAACCATGTTGGATCAATGAACAATCACACATGACATTCTCTTGAAAACTGTTTGCTTTACGCCACCTTGCGCAAATGTTTTCCTTGGAGTGACTGTGTGGGATGTATATACGAACAGAAACGTTTAGTGGTGACTAACTGTGTGGGATGTACTTACGGATGGAAATGATTTGGCCTGTACAATCGTATTTTTAGCACTACTGTACGTACTTATGTATTTGAGTGCTCACCGGTCGCACATGACCTCATTTTGCCGAGCGTGTGTGCCAGGACGGCATATCCCCGACGGTTTCTGGGTCATGTGGGAAGGACCCCCCTATCGCCCACATTCACTTGGCGACGGTTCCAAATGCCATCACAGAAACGGGTTAAAAACCGTTTGGTTAGGACCGACGCGTACCAGTGTGTTACCCGTTACGAATTATCTTATCACAAAACTATCTGTTACTGATAATTTTAGTACTTGCAGAGAATACCTTGCTGAAAACCACTTGACATTTCCTTCTGCTCCTCGTTGGGTTCGACACTCTTACTTATCGAATGGACTAGATAGATCCCCTATACTTGTGGGTCATAAAGCAGTGAGCGGGGGGAAATGGTGTGCGACCGACGATGGGGAAGAGAGGAGGAAGAAGAAGAGAGGAGGAAGAAGAGGGAAAGACGGGAAGAAAGTGCATTAAATCTCAATTCTACTAGTACTACTACCGGGATATACCGTCCTTCGGAGTGTAAATAGTTAAGCCGATGACATATGGGTCTACCTCAAGAGGGCCCATATGTCAGTTAATGGAAGAGAGAGGTGCGTAGGCGTATTTGCGGAAGCGTGCTCCACTGGAAAACATGATGGCAGTACTGGGTAAGGCTGATTTAGTGACACCAGCATGCTGGTTCAGCTTATTAATTCAGTGTCCCATCTACTGTAGCGTGTATTGTCACTTCAGTGTGAAGACTAGTTGAATAGTTTTCTCTGACCGAGATGGGGAATAATGGATCGCCAAGACATCCTATCTATAGTATCCCTATGCCTCTACTCTCATCATGTCCAACAAGATGAAACATTGGCCAAGGCACCCAACGCCAATAATGTAGGAGTACTAGTAGTATTTTGTGTCAAACTTTGACCATGTATTTAACTAATAAAATGTTAATGCATTTCACCAAAAATCATATCACTGGATTCGTATTTGAACATAGTTTTTAATGGTATAGTTTTTTATGACATGCATTGACACTTTGTTAGTCAAATTTATGGTCAAAATTTTACACTAATTACGAAGGGGACCATTAAACCAGGACGGAGGTTTATATACATGTCAATAAAAAAATCATCAACCAAGGTAGTAATAAATGATGAGTGCCCGAAGAATTTTTTTCTGAAAATACTCAATAATGGGCTCGTTTTCCTCAACGATATTGTGTTTACGAACGTATTAATTGGAATGCATGCATGAGAAACAAATGACCAGAACTTTTACATGCATTGGCGAGTTTTGTCTTAATTCTTGCATGCAAAGTTTTAATGAAGCTTGAAATATGAATATGTCAATGGGAGAGACTAAAATCCTCAAGCATTCATGCATGCATGCAACATGCAACACTCACACGTACACATGCACGCACGCAACACTCACGGATCCATGCGGCACACAGCACACGATGCAACACACACTCTCACGCTCAAGTGCTCAACCTACTCCCTCCGTCCGTGATCGAGAGGAACCAGAACTTCATGGCATAATTAACGCCCAAAAGTAGCAGACTTATGTGTGCATGCGACCATTGAGAGAAGAAGATTAAATGAAGGTTGTTGCATGCTGTAATTAAGGATAGACATGTAGCCTATAGCTAGAGCACAAGTTGGTGCATTAGTCAATCAATATCGATTAGATTAAAGGCTAAATGCATTGGAAGTGTAGATGTACACTCTTTGTTGGAAGACCGAGGGAGTACACGTGCATGCACTCACATACACAACCAGGGTGGTACGCGTGCAATGGTTGGACTCCTGTCGCGCCTGTGTAAAGTTTTGTTTAACTGATCTCTTTGCTCTACCAACTGACAGGTGGGACCCAGAAACCAGGTGTCAATTTAACTAGCCAACAAAGTGCCATGTCGACTATATGGCTGGTCAGTAGGGTGCAATACGATCCTCACGATGAGCTAGTGATCGTATAATCACCGCAAAACTATATAGTGACCGTAATGAGCGTATTGTTACATACGTTGACCGCCAGTGTATTTTTCTCGTTTCAAATTAAGCCATATTAACCGAAAAGGATGCATTATGGACTAGTACTACTTTGATGTGTCCCGTCAACTCGCCGAACTAGATGAAGCTTGCTTATTATGCCCTCTCCCTCGCCCATGCGCGGTGGCTCATAGGACGAGGAGATGCTTGCTTACTACATATGCCTACGCCCTCTCCCTTGCCCATGCGCACGGTGGATCATAGGATGAGGAGAGGGTTTTGACTAGAGCTCCCTCTTCCTCACCCTCATGGTGGACGTGCAGCAGTTCATTGGGTGTCAGATTTCCAGAAGCATATTGTACTGTAGTATCATCATTGTTGGACCTTCCGAAGAGGTGAAGAGCCAAGTGCAAGGTTCACATGAGTACGAATTGTTGAACCCCCCGAAGAGGCAAAGAGCCAAGCGCAAGGTTTTATAGGAGTTGTTGTCCTAGTAGGAGTACTACAACTATAGTGAACGATGCTATTGTATGATGTTGCCACGTCACCTATATCCAAAGTTGTGCCACCTTTTTTTGTCAAAGAGCATGTTGGAGCCCGTGCAACAACCACACTAGTTGCACGTACACATAACACATTTACTAGTAATTAAATTCTAGATGACAAATACCAGTATGCCACACAAGTTAATCTCCACTTCATGTGATAAATTTGTGCACAACTAGTCTACATATATTCAGAGTGCTGCCGTTCAAAATTTACCATACTCCACTTACACGTTATAGATGGGCTCCATGTCCTCCTACAGGTTCCAGTCATAGGTGTTCTTCATGGATGGCATGATCCATAGCGGTGGGCATCGGGAATCATTGTCGTAGCTTTCTAGTCCGGTTCCACACGATGGAGACTCATCCAAGTTGAAGTGGCATAAATCAGGGATAGCGTGTCCCGGCATGTCATTCATCCGGCGGTGCGCACTGAAGACACAACAGTGCTTCATGAACGGCAGGCCTTCGGTGTCGTGCACAGAAGGTGGCATCTGCTTCACAATGGGGTAGCTGTCCCCAATGAAAAGCGAGTACTCTCCAAGAGTGTTCCTCGGCACCCACGTAGCACCACGGAGGTCAAACTCGGCGCCGTTCGTCTGGTACACGCGGCATCACATGGTGACGTAGATAATCAAGGTCCATGCATAATAATGTTGTGCTCAAATATGGCGGTCAGTAATACTGTGCAGCAAATAGTACTACTTCGGTATAGAGGAAGTAAAATAACCAGCTTATTATATATATATATATATCCACTCTTGGCTACATGGATGAGATAGTAGGACATGGAAAAACAAAAATGGTGGGAGCTAGTGGGTTCAAGTCATCAAGGGCCTAGCTACCTATACGCGTCCTCCAAGGCAAAAAGTGCTCCTACTAGTACTAGTAAGTAGTACAACAATGAAATAGAAGGCGAGAGGGTTAAAAACATAATACTAAATTGTACTACTAGTATAGTAAACATGTCCCAGTGAAGAAAAGAAAATAACTAACAAGTACTACTCTACTACTCTAGCACACAACAATGAGAAAATGGAATACCTGGGTAGATGGTGACGGTCCGATCGTGGTAGATTGTGTGACCATGTTGCACATCAGTGGTACCATGTGTAAGGACTCCTAAGATAGTTGATCCGAATATGCCAAAGTCAGCTACAAGGTTCCAGGTTAGATCCGAATCGCGGATGCAAATGCACATCCAGGATCAATGATCTTATTTTGATAGGGGGATGACTGGTCCTTGCAAAATAATGGAGTACCGTTTGGGATGCAAATGATGGTTTCGCATTTCGTTTGTAATCTCCCGTACGGTAGGATGGCAACCAGATGAAACAAGTCCCCTGGCTTGTCACCACGAAGATGCGACCTACTTGGCGCACGACGTCTTTGAACGTATAGGGGAACAAATCTGCCACGGCCAACATGTGCCGGCCTTTGTCGTTACTGCCTCTTGTATTGATGGCAATCCTTATGTTGAACACCATGATGAGATAGTAATCGTCGTAGCCGCGTCGCTTTGTCGGCGGGTCCGCAATTGCTATCTTCTTCAATCTCATGTAGGCATCATCATACGTAATCAAGCCCAGCCAGTCCAGAAGGCCGATCCCAATGGTGGAGAAGGGGTCTACGGGAACGGCTGCACTGCTGTGGATGTTGTGCAAAATGATGGTGGTATCCGGCTGGAGGTATGCAAGCCAATCTTCGTTGGCACCAACCCAGACCTATATAAAAGACGGTGGGCAGCGGAGAAATTACGGGATGGAATAACTAAGTACTACATGATCAAATTCCATGACCGACCTGCTTATCAGACAAAAACCGACTACCTCTCAACATCGACAACTCTAGCGGAGTCAACGTGCAACCATGGCCAGGGAGCAGTGGACTGTTCGAAGGATTGTCCCATAGAATAACCTTCTCCTCGAGGACGCATGGAAGACCAACAAGCATGACCTTTTCCCAAGCCTGTTTAAGCACTGTCTTAAAAAAGTTGGTGCATGTAACTGTTGGAAATATGCCCTAGAGGCAATAATAAAAGTATTATTATTATATTTCTTTGTTCATGATAATTGTCTTTATTCATGCTATAACTGTATTATCCGGAAATCGTAATACACATGTGAATACATAGACCATAATATGTCCCTAGTAAGCCTCTAGTTGACTAGCTCGTTGATCAACAGATAGTCATGGTTTCTTGACTATGGACATTGGATGTCATTGATAACGGGATCACATCATTAGGAGAATGATGTAATGGACAAGACCCAATCCTAAGCATAGCACAAAGATCGTGTAGTTCGTTTGCTAGAGCTTTTTCAATGTCAAGTATCTTTTCCTTTGACCATGAGATCGTGTAACTCCCGGATACCGTAGGAGTGCTTTGGGTGTATCAAACGTCACAACGTAACTGGGTGACTATAAAGGTGCATTACAGGTATCTCCGAAAGTGTCTGTTGGGTTGACACGAATCAAGACTGGGATTTGTCACTCCGGATAACGGAGAGGTATCACTGGGCCCACTCGGTGATGCATCATCATTTTGAGCTCAAGGTGACCAAGTGGTTGATCACGGGATCATGCATTACGGTACGAGTAAAGTGACTTGCCGGTAACGAGATTGAACAAGGTATTGGGATACCAACGATCGAGTCTCGGGCAAGTAACATACCGATTGACAAAGGGAATTGTATGCGGGGTTGATTAATCCTCGACATCGTGGTTCATCCGATGAGATCATCGTGGAGCATGTGGGAGCCATCATGGGTATCCAGATCCCGCTGTTGGTTATTGACCGGAGATTCGTCTCGGTCATGTCTGCTTGTCTCCCGAACCCGTAGGGTCTACACACTTAAGGTTCGGTGACGCTAGGGTTATGAAGATATGTATATGCAGTAATCCGAATGTTGTTCGGAGTCCTGGATGAGATCCCAGACGTCATGAGGAGTTCCGGAATGGTCCGGAGGTAAAGAATTATATATAGGAAGTGCTGTTTTGGGCATCGGGACAAGTTTCGGGGTTATCGGTATTGTACCGGGACCACCGGAGGGGTCCCGTGGGCCCACCGGGTGGGGCCACCTGTCCCGGGGGGCCACATGGGCTGTAGGGGGTGCGCCTTGGCCTACATGGGCCAAGGGCACCAGCCCTACTAGGCCCATGCGCCTAGGGTTTCCACCAAGGAGGAGTCCAAGTGGTGGAAGGCACCCCGAGGTGCCTTGGGGGGGAGGGAAACCCTCCCCTGGCCGCCGCACCTAGGAGATCAGATATCCTAGGCTGCGCACCACCCCCCCTTGGCCCTCCTATATATAGTTGAGGAGAGGGAGGACTTCATACCTCAGCCTTTGGTGCTTCCCTCTCTCCCCGTTACGTCTCTCTCTCGTAGTATAGGCGAAGCCCTGCTACTGTGACGCCCTGCATCCACCACCACGCCGTCGTGCTGCTGGATCTTCATCAACCTCTCCTCCCCCCTTGCTGGATCAAGAAAGGAGGAGACGTCATCCGTTCCGTAAGTGTGTTGAACGCGGAGGCACCGTCCGTTCGGTGCTAAGATCATCGGTGATTTGAATCACGTCGTGTTCGACTACATCATCCCCGTTCTTTGAACGCTTCCGCTCGCGATCTACAAGGTACGTAGATGCATCTAATCACTCGTTGCTAGATGAACTCCTAGATGGATCCTGGTGAAACCGTAGGAAAAATTTTGTTTTCTGCAACGTTCCCCAACAGTGGCATCATGAGCTAGGTCTATGCGTAGTTCTCTTGCACGAGTAGAACACAAAGTAGTTGTGGGCGTTGATTTTGTTCAATATGCTTGCCGTTACTAGTCTTATCTTGATTCGGCAGCATCGTGGGATGAAGCGGCCCGGACCGACCTTACACGTACTCTTACGTGAGACAGGTTCCACCGACTGACATGCACTAGTTGCATAAGGTGGCTAGAGGGTGTCTGTCTCTCCTACTTTAGTCGGATCGGATTCGATGAAAAGGGTCCTTATGAAGGGTAAATAGAAATTGGCATATCACGTTGTGGTCTTTGCGTAGGTAAGAAACGTTCTTGCTAGAAACCCATAGCAGCCACGTAAAACATGCAAACAACAATTAGAGGACGTCTAACTTGTTTTTGCAGGGTATGCTATGTGATGTGATATGGCCAAAAGGATGTGATGAATGATATATGTGATGTATGAGATTGATCATGTTCTTGTAATAGGAATCACGACTTACATGTCGATGAGTATGATGATCTACAAGGATGATCATGTAGCCCCAAGATGGAGATCAAAGGAGCTATGTGATATTGGCCATATCATGTCACTATTATTATTTGATTGCATGTGATGTTTATCATGTTTTGCATCTTGTTTACTTAGAACGACGGTAGTGAATAAGATGATCCCTTACAACAATTTCAAGAAGTGTTCTCCCCTAACTGTGCACCGTTGCTACAGTTCGTCGCTTCGAAGCATCACGTGTTAATCGGGTGTGATAGATCCTTTCGTTCACATACAACGGGTGTAAGCAAGATTTACACATGCAAAAACACTTAGGGTTAACTTGA
Source organism: Triticum urartu (assembly GCF_003073215.2). NCBI lineage: Eukaryota > Viridiplantae > Streptophyta > Magnoliopsida > Poales > Poaceae > Triticum > Triticum urartu. The sequence goes on from NC_053028.1 coordinate 407,979,120, forward strand.
CGAGCCTAGCATGTGAAGACATGGCCTCGGAACACAGAGACCGAAAGGTCGAACACAAGTCGTATGGAAGATACGATCAACATGGAGATGTTCACCGACGATGACTAGTCCGTCTCACGTGTTAATCGGACACGGCTTAGTCGACTTGGATCGTGTAACACTTAGATGACTAGAGGGATGTCTAATCTGAGTGGGAGTTCTTTAATAATTTGATTAGATGAACTTAATTATCATGAACTTAGTCTAAAATCTTTACAATATGTCTTGTAGATCAAATGGCCAACGTTGTATTCAATTTCAACGCGTTCCTAGAGAAAACCAAGCTGAAAGACGATGGCAGCAACTATACAGACTGGGTCCGGAACCTGAGGATCATCCTCATAGCTGCCAAGAAAGATTATGTCCTACAAGCACCGCTAGGTGATCCACCCGTCCCATAGAACCAAGACGCTATGAACGCTTGGCAGACACGTACTGATGACTACTCCCTCGTTCAGTGCGGCATGCTTTACAGCTTAGAACCGGGGCTCCAAAAGCGTTTTGAGAGACATGGAGCATATGAGATGTTCGAAGAGCTAAAAATGGTTTTTCAAGCTCATGCCCGGATCGAGAGATATGAAGTCTCCGATAAGTTCTTCAGCTGTAAGATGGAGGAAAATAGTTCTGTCAGTGAGCACATACTCACTATGTCTGGGTTACATAACCGCTTGACTCGGCTGGGAGTTAATCTCCCGGGTGACGCGGTCATGGACAGAATCCTCCAGTCGCTTCCACCAAGCTACAAGAGCTTTGTGATGAACTTCAATATGCAGGGGATGGTAAAGACCATTCCTGAAGTATTTGCTATGCTGAAATCAGCAGAGGTAGAAGTCAAGAAGGAACATCAAGTGTTGATGATGAATAAAACCACTAAGTTCAAGAAGGGCAAGGGTAAAAAGAACTTCAAGAAGGACGGCAAGGAAGTTGCTGCGCCCGGCAACTTCCCCAAATACTTAGCGGACAAGAAGGCCGGCAACACCAAAGGTATATTTGATATACATGTAATTGATGTGTACCTTACCAGTACTCGTAGTAACTCCTGGGTATTTGATACCGGTGCCGTTGCTCATATTTGTAACTCACCACAGGAGCTGTGGAATAAACGGAAACTGGAGAAGGACGAGGTGACGATGCGCGTCGGGAATGGTTCCAAGGTCGATGTGATCGCCGTCGGCACGCTACCTCTACATTTACCTACGGGATTAGTTATAAACCTCAATAATTTTTATTTAGTACCATGTTTGAGCATGAACATTGTATCAGGATCTCGTTTAATACGAGATGGCTACTCATTTAAATCCGAGAATAATGGTTGTTCTATTTATATGAGAGATATGTTTTATGGTCATGCTCCGATAGTCAATGGTTTATTCTTAATGAATCTCGAGCGTATTACTACACATGTTCATAGTGTGAGTACCAAAAGATGTAAGGTTGATAATGATAGTCCCACATACTTGTGGCACTGCCGCCTTGGTCACATAGGTGTCAAACGCATGAAGAAGCTCCATGCAGATGGACTTTTAGAGTCTCTTGATTATGAATCATTTGACACGTGCGAACCATGCCTCATGGGAAAAATGACCAAGACTCCGTTCTCAGGAACAATGGAGCGAGCAACCAACTTATTGGAAATCATACATACTGATGTGTGCGGTCCAATGAGTGTTGAGGCTCGCGGTGGCTATCGTTATGTTCTCACCCTCACTGATGACTTAAGTAGATATGGGTATGTCTACTTAATGAAACACAAGTCTGAAACCTTTGAAAAGTTCAAGGAATTTCAGAGTGAAGTTGAGAATCAACGTGACAGGAAAATCAAGTTTCTACGATCAGATAGTGGAGGAGAATACTTGAGTCACGAATTTGGCACACACTTAAAAAATGTGGAATAGTTTCACAACTCACGCCGCCTGGAACACCTCAGCGTAACGGTGTGTCCGAACGTCGCAATCGCACTCTATTAGATATGGTGCGATCTATGATGTCTCTTGCCGATTTACCGCTATCCTTTTGGGGGTATGCTTTAGAGACTGCCGCATTCACTTTAAATAGGGCTCCGTCAAAATCCGTTGAGACGACACCGTATGAATTATGGTTTGGGAAGAAACCTAAGCTGTCGTTTCTAAAAGTTTGGGGATGCGATGCTTATGTCAAGAAACTTCAACCTGAAAAGCTCGAACCCAAGTCGGAAAAATGCGTCTTCATAGGATACCCTAAAGAAACTTATGGGTATACCTTCTACCTCAGATCCGAAGGCAAGATCTTTGTTGCCAGGAATGGATTCTTTCTAGAGAAAGAGTTTCTCTCGAAAGAAGTAAGTGGGAGAAAAGTAGAACTTGATGAAGTATTGCCTCTTGAACCGGTAAATGGCGCAACTCAAGAAAATATTCCTGAGGTGCCTGCACCGACTAGAGAGGAAGTTATTGATGATGATCAAGATACTTCTGATCAAGTTCCTACTGAAATTCGAAGGTCCACAAGGACACGTTCCGCACCAGAGTGGTACGGCAACCCTGTCTTGGAAATCATGTTGTTAGACAACAATGAACCTACGAACTATGAAGAAGCGATGGCGGGCCCGGAGTCCGACAAATGGCTAGAAGCCATGAAATCCGAGATAGGATCCATGTATGAAAACGAAGTATGAACTTTGACTGACTTGCCCGTTGAACGGCGAGCCATAGAAAATAAATGGATCTTCAAGAAGAAGACAGACGCGGATGGTAATGTGACCATCTATAAAGCTCGGCTTGTTGCTAAGGGTTATCGACAAGTTCAAGGAATTGACTACGATGAGACTTTCTCACCGGTAGCGAAGCTAAAGTCTGTCCGAATCATGTTAGCAATTGCCGCATTCTACGATTATGAAATATGGCAAATGGACGTCAAAACGGCATTCCTTAATGGTTTCCTTAAGGAAGAATTGTATATGATGCAGCCGGAAGGTTTTGTCGATCCTAAGAATGCTGACAAGGTGTGCAAGCTCCAATGCTCGATTTATGGGCTGGTGCAAGCATCTCGGAATTGGAACATTCGCTTTGATGAGATGATCAAAGCGTTTGGGTTTACGCAGACTTATGGAGAAGCCTGCGTTTACAAGAAAGTGAGTGGGAGCTCTGTAGCATTTCTCATATTATATGTAGATGACATACTTTTGATGGGAAATGATATAGAACTCTTGGACAGCATCAAGGCCTACTTGAATAAGAGTTTTTCAATGAAGGACCTTGGAGAAGCTGCTTATATATTAGGCATCAAGATCTATAGAGATAGATCAAGACGCCTCATAGGTCTTTCACAAAGCACATACCTTGATAAGATTTTGAAGAAATTCAAAATGGATCAGTCCAAGAAAGGGTTCTTGCCTGTTTTGCAAGGTGTGAGATTGAGCTCGGCTCAATGCCCGACCACGGCAGAAGATATAGAAGAGATGAGTATCATCCCCTATGCCTCAGCCATAGGTTCTATTATGTATGCCATGCTGTGTACCAGACCTGATGTAAACCTTGCCGTAAGTTTGGTAGGAAGGTACCAAAGTTATCCCGGCAAGGAACACTAGACAGCGGTCAAGAATATCCTGAAGTACCTGAAAAGGACAAAGGACATGTTTCTCATTTATGGAGGTGACGAAGAGCTCGTTGTAAAGGGTTACGTCGACGCTAGCTTCGACACAGATCTGGATGACTCTAAGTCACAAACCGGATACGTGTATATGTTGAATGGTGGAGCAGTGAGCTGGTGCAGCTGCAAAGAGAGCGTCGTGGCGGGATCTACATGTGAAGCGGAGTACATGGCAGCCTCGGAGGCAGCACATGAAGCAATATGGGTGAAGGAGTTCATCACCGACCTAGGAGTCATACCCAATGCGTCGGGGCCAATCAAACTCTTTTGTGACAACACTGGAGCTATTGCGCTTGCCAAGGAGCCCAGGTTTCACAAGAAGACAAGGCACATCAAGCGTCGCTTCAACTCCATTCGTGAAAATGTTCAAAATGGAGACATAGAGATTTGTAAAGTACATACAGACCTGAATGTAGCAGATCCGTTGACTAAACCTCTCCCTAGGGCAAAACATGATCAACACCAGAATTCCATGGGTGTTCGATTCATCACAATGTAACTAGATTATTGACTCTAGTGCAAGTGGGAGACTGTTGGAAATATGCCCTAGAGGCAATTATAAAAGTATTATTATTATATTTATTTGTTCATGATAATTGTCTTTATTCATGCTATAACTGTATTATCCGGAAATCGTTATACACGTGTGAATACATAGACCATAATATGTCCCTAGTAAGCCTCTAGTTGACTAGCTCGTTGATCAACAGATAGTCATGGTTTCCTGACTATGGACATTGGATGTCATTGATAACGGGATCACATCATTAGGAGAATGATGTGATGGACAAGACCCAATCCTAAGCATAGCACAAAGATCGTGTAGTTCGTTTGCTAGAGCTTTTTCAATGTCAAGTATCTTTTCCTTTGACCATGAGATCGTGTAACTCCCGGATACTGTAGGAGTGCTTTGGGTGTATCAAACGTCACAACGTAACTGGGTGACTATAAAGGTGCATTACAGGTATGTCCGAAAGTGTCTGTTGGGTTGACACGGATCAAGACTGGGATTTGTCACTCCGGATAACGGAGAGGTATCACTGGGCCCACTCGGTAATGCATCATCATTTTGAGCTCAAGGTGACCAAGTGGTTGATCACGGGATCATGCATTACGGTACGAGTAAAGTGACTTGCCGGTAACGAGATTGAACAAGGTATTGGGATACCAACGATCGAGTCTCGGGCAAGTAACATACCGATTGACAAAGGGAATTGTATACGGGGTTGATTAATCCTCGACATCGTGGTTCATCCGATGAGATCATCATGGAGCATGTGGGAGCCATCATGGGTATCCAGATCCCGCTGTTGGTTATTGACCGGAGAGTCACCTCGGTCATGTCTGCTTGTCTCCCGAACCCGTAGGGTCTACACACTTAAGGTTCGGTGACACTAGGGTTATGAAGATATGTATATGCAGTAATCCGAATGTTGTTCGGAGTCCTGGATGAGATCCCGGACGTCACGAGGAGTTCCGGAATGGTCCGGAGGTAAATAATTATATATAGGAAGTGCTGTTTCGGGCATCGGGACAAGTTTTGGGGTTATCGGTATTGTACCGGGACCACCGGAGGGGTCCCGTGGGCCCACCGGGTGGGGCCACCTGTCCCGGGGGGCCACATGGGCTGTAGGGGGTGCGCCTTGGCCTACATGGGCCAAGGGCACCAGCCCTACTAGGCCCATGTGCCTAGGGTTTCCACCAAGGAGGAGTCCAAGTGGTGGAAGGCACCCCGAGGTGCCTTGGGGGGGAGGGAAACCCTCCCCTGGCCGCCGCACCTAGGAGATCAGATCTCCTAGGCTGCGCACCACCCCCCCTTGGCCCTCCTATATATAGTTGAGGAGAGGGAGGACTTCATACCTCAGCCTTTGGTGCTTCCCTCTCTCCCCGTTACGTCTCTCTCTCGTAGTATAGGCGAAGCCCTGCTACTGTGACGCCCTGCATCCACCACCACGCCGTCGTGCTGCTGGATCTTCATCAACCTCTCCTCCCCCCTTGCTGGATCAAGAAAGGAGGAGACTTCATCCGTTCCGTACGTGTGTTGAACGCGGAGGCACCGTCCGTTCGGTGCTAAGGATCATCGGTGATTTTGATCCGTCGTGTTCGACCTACATCATCCCCGTTCCTTTGAACGCTTCCGGCCATCTACAAGGTACGTAGAATGCATCTAATCACTCGTTGTTAGATGAACTCTAAGATGGATCTTGGTGACCGTAGGAAAAATTTTTGTTTTTTTGCAACGTTCCCCAACAGTAAACGCCCCAAGACCGATGTGCCAGGTGCCGTCCGTTTATTCGTTGTTGTTGCCTTTTCATTGCTTGTGTGTCATGCATTGCACATCATGTCATCATGCGCATTTCATTTGCAAAGATGTTCCTCTCATGCATCCGAGCGTTTTCCCCGTTGTCCATTTTGCATTCCGGTGCTCTGTTCTCCTTCGGTGGTCATTTCTACCTTCTTTTTGTGTGTGGGGGTTAAACATTTCCGGATTGGACCGAGACTTGCCTGTCAAGTTTCGTACCATTTGCACTTCGTTTGATGCTCCAACGGTTAACCGAGGGACCGAAAAGGCCTCGTGTGTGTTGCAGCCCAAAACCCACCAAAACCCTCTCCATCATCTAGAGCGTTCGATCACGATCGCATGGCCGAAAACCGCACCTCATTTGGAGCTTCCTAGCTCCCTCTACCTCTATAAATAGACCCCTTCATTTTCGTTTTCGGATCCTTTCCCCGAAACCCTAAAACTCCTCCCTCAGCGCCGCCGGACATGTCCGTCTCGCCGGCGGACGCCTCCACTCCACCGCCACATCACCCCGTCCAATGGGAGCGTGCCACCTCAGCCCCGCCGGCGCCCTCCACCACTCCCGCATCGCCATGTGTCTCCGTCAGCGCCCCAGCCGCGCGGGCCCGCCGGAGCCCATCACGGGCCCTCCCAGCCCGTTCTCGCCGCCGCCGCGCCCCGCGAGTGTCCTGCCCGAACCGCGCCGACCGCCTTTGCCCGCGCACCACCACACTTCCTCCTGCCGGCGAGCTCGCCGTGGCGCTCTACCCTGCCGTTCGCCACCTTGACTGGTGACCACCGCCGCCGTTCGCCGGCGGGCCTCGCCGCATCACCGCCCCGCCCCCCGGAGGAGCTCCGCCGCCGCCCGCCGCCAGATCCGGCCACGGGAGCCCGAGCCCGGCCGGATCCGCCGCCCCGCCGGCGAGGACCTCGCCGGAGCCGCCGTCTCCGTCGCTCGGGTCCTCCTCAGCCTCGGCCCGGCCCGATCCGCTCCGCCTCGCCCGACCTGATCCGCTCCGCCTCGTCCGACCTGATCCACTCCGCCCGTTGACTTTTCCTGGGGTGAGATTCAAATGCCCATGTTCATCATGCCGTAACTTTGCATCCGTAGATCCGTTTTGGGCGTGTAGCATATCAAAATGTTCGTCTCAGAGAGTACATCATTTCACCTCATTGCATCATTTTCATTGGAGCTCGTCTTGATGCCCGAAATGCTGTTGGAAGAGAGCTATTTGAGTTAATTTTCAAATCTGCAGCATCAAATAGCTATTTGTCATTTTTTGCCATGATTAATGTGTGCATGATATGCCCCTGAGCTCTACATGTGTTTTGTTATATGCTTTGTCATCTTTTCAAAGGTGCTATCCATGTATTTTTGTGATATGTGAGGTGACTAGCACAAGCTTGCAAAGTGGTGCATTCGTTAATGCTGATTTCAGGGACTTAGGATCTCTCTAAGTCCTTGATCTGTTTTTTATCAATATGCCTTATGTTCATGTTGTTTCCTAGTGATCCGTGCCTCTTTTGAGGATGATCAGTAAGGATGATTTGTTAACTTTGTGGTGCTCTATCCATCCATGTCTTTGTTTGCAATTATGGAGCACCCTAGCTTGAGTCAATGGAGCTCTACTTTTGTCATTTCATGAATCTGGGCAGATTGTCTACTTGTTAGCGATTTTGCCGAGGATGTTGTTGTTGATCCGTGCATGCTATGTTGTTGTTCTTGCCATGTCTAGCTTATATAATGTGTATTCTTGATGGTTGTATGCTTAGATTGTCATGCCTTGCTCTGTAGTGAGTGCATCGAGCTCGTAAACATGTCTACTTGATATCTGATTTGCATGCTCCACTTTTTCACTAAGTCTGAGATCTGATTATGATTTTGCCATGTTCGCATGCTTGCAATTGTATTTTCTGATCCCTTTTGGCTCAAGATCACTAAGGGACTTTTGTTAAGCTCTTTGAGTAGCTCCATGCCATGCCTTGCTTTGCCATGTTAATTTCCTGTAGCATATATTTTTCTTGCTCCAAAGTGTGTTACCTGATCTGAAATTCCAGACAAGTGTTAATTTCACCAAGTCTGAAACAGGTTTACCAATTGCAATTTTGCCATGCTTGTTTGAAACTGTTAGTGGATGAATTGGCCGTAGCTCAGTGTTCATCTTTTTTTAAGCATCATGAATGGATCCCTGCCATTTTTTTTGTCATGTTTGAGTGTTGTAGCATGTTTAACTTGTTGCATTTAGATGGCTACTTGCTGTTTATCGCAGACCGGTGCCATATTTGTTTTGCTTGCCATTTTCAAACCGTGCATCCGATTCCGGTGATATTTATATCGATTTCAACCGAAATCATCTCCTCTTTCCAGTGGCACTCTTGGATTTCCAAGTTGAGGCCAGGTTCATTCATTCCCTTGCAAATCATGCATATGCATCGCATACCGCATCCCGCATATCATACCATGTTCATGTGTGGTTTGTTTACTATGTTGTGTGCTTCTTTACGGTGTTTGCTTCTTCGGGTTGGTTCCGGTAACGTCGTGTTTGTGAGGACCCGTTCGTCTACGCTCGTTTGTCTTCTTCATGGACTCGTTCTTCTTCCTTGCGGGATTTCAGGCAAGATGACCATACCCTCGAAATCACTTCTATCTTTGCTTTGCTAGATGCTCGCTCTTTTGCTATGCCTATGCTGTGATACCTACCACTTGCTTATCATGCCTCCCATATTATTGAACCAAGCCTCTAACCCACCTTGTCCTAGCAAACCGTTGTTTGGCTATGTTACCGCTTTGCTCAGCCCCTCTTATAGCGTTGTTAGTTGCAGGTGAAGATTGAAGTTTGTTCCTTGTTGGAACATGGAGATGTTGTTCCTTGTTGGAACATGTTTTACTTGTTGGGATATCACAATATATCTTGTTTAATTAATGCATCTATATAATTGGTAAAGGGTGGAAGGCTCGGCCTTATGCCTGGTGTTTTGTTCCACTCTTGCCGCCCTAGTTTCCGTCATATCGGTGTTATGTTCCCGGATTTTGCGTTCCTTACGCGGTTGGGTTATAATGGGAACCCCTTGACAGTTCGCCTTGAATAAAACTCCTCCAGCAAGGCCCAACCTTGGTTTTACCATTTGCCACCTAGCCTTTTTCCCTTGGGAGTCGCGCATCCCGAGGGTCATCTTTATTTTAAACCCCCGGGCCAGTGCTCATCTAATTGTTGGTCCAACCCAGAGCATCGTGCGGGGCCGTCCCTTGGCAACTTGGGTTACGTTGGCTCCCGTACGCTTACCTTATCTGGTGTGCCCTAAGAACGAGATATGTGCAGCTCCTATCGGGATTTGTCAGCACAACGGGTGGTCTTGCTGGACTTGTTTTACCATTGTCGAGGATGTCTTGGAAACGGGATTCCGAGTCTGATTGGGTCTTCCCGCTAGAAGGAATATCCTTCGTTGACCATGAGAGCTTGTGATGGGCTAAGTTGGGACACCCCTGCAGGGATTTGAACTTTCGAAAGTCATGCCCGCGGTTATGGGCAGATGGGAATTTGTTAATGTCCGGTTGTAGAAAACCTGAAGTTGACCTTAATTAAAATGCATCAACCGCGTGTGTAACCGTAATGGTCTCTTTCCGGCGGAGTCCGGGAAGTGAACACGGTGTTGGAGTTATGCTTGACGTAGGTTGTTCTAGGATCACTTCTTGATCATAGTTTCTTGATCGTGCTTTGCCTTCTCTTCTCGCTCTCTTTTGCATATGTTAGCCACCATATATGCTAGTCGCTTGCTGCAGCTCCACCTCATACTTTTACCCTACCTATAAGCTTAAATAGTCTTGATCGCGAGGGTGCGAGATTGCTGAGTCCCCGTGGCTCACAGGTACTTCCAAAACCAGCTTGCAGGTGCCGATGAGTTAGTGCAGACAACGCAACCAAGCTCAAGGAGGAGCTCGATGAAGATCTTGTCCTTTGTGTTGTTTCGTTCTAGTTGATCAGTAGTGGAGCCCAGTCGGGACGATCGGGGATCTGTGTAGCATTTGGGGTAGTCTTCTTTTATTTTGGTTCCATAGTCGGACCTAGATTGTATTTGGATGATGTAATGCTTTATTCATGTAATTGTGTGAAGTGGCGAGTGTAAGCCAACTATGTATCTCTTTCCCTTATGTATTACATGGAGTGTGAAGATTACCTCACTTGTGACATTGCTTTCAATGCAGTTATGCCTCTAAGTCGTGCTTCGACACGTGGGAGATATAGCCGCATCGAGGGTGTTATAGTGCAGGAAGCACCGAGTCTTGCGGCGGTGAGGACGTCGGAGCGGCGTGCGATTTCTCCCAGAGGATCGTCGTCCAAGGTCTCCCAACCTTGACGAGGAGGAGAACCGCCTGGCAAATCCATGGGAGCGGTGATGAACTGCCTTCTCTTTAGGGGGAGGGGAACTGGTGAGGAGGAGATAAGTGTGTAATAACCGCAGGGCCTCGTCCCTTCGCTAAGGAAATTATGTGGGCACACATAGTGGTAGTGCCTCGTGCCCTGCGATGGTGAGGCTATTATTTACTATGTACTCATACTATAGCAGTAGTAGTACTACTTTCTCAACTAGTAGTGCGATGTACTGTAGTACTTCTATAGTGCACCAATTTTGAACTCTTGAATCTCAAGGCCAAGGAGCTACAGTTGCAAGTGGAGGGTACTACTGTTCTCTAGAACCATCGTTGTACTATCAATGCAGGGAAAGTACACCTGTGTAGTGCGTACTCTCCATGCTCTTTTCAAGCATGTAGCTGGCCTACTCAGCCGCTCCTCTCACGCACACACTAGCAGCCTGTTTATTAGCGACGGTTACTGCGAGGGAAGAACATTTGAGTTCTTTGATACAACGAGACTAGGCTTTCCGCTTCCATTTGTGGAGGTGTAATGGATCTCATCGAACTTGGTTAGTAGTTCCTTCTTTATGAATGCGATGAGGCAAAGCTTTTGCCTCCGTTCCAAAACAAAAAAACACGTAAAGAGGAATTTCTTTTATAGAGCCGATAATAGAGTGAATTCCATGCATGCAACGCCACAAGCTACAGAGTAGTAGAGTACTAGCACTTTATGTACAGAGCCATATTGCACAGTTCCCAATGCCACGCCAGGCTTTTTCAGCTCCTTGGCTTTAATTGGGAGGCACTAGTTTAAATATGCTAGCTGATGAGAAAGCTGCAAGCGAGGTGCCGCTAGGGCGAGCACGCAGGCGAGAAACTTTGCATGGTGTGAATTTATATATAGGAGCACTACTCTAGTACGCGAGCCATGGATTATGGGAGGGAAAACCCGTTCACGTGGTTGGGCTATCCAGTGTACCTAGATTGTGGTGTGACATGTCTGTTCGACTTCAAAAGTCAAACTACCAGTGTACAATATTGGCTCGCAGTGAGGTTACTATTTAAAAAAAGGCCACCGTGTGTTCGGCCGAGATCGAACCCACAAAACGAGCTATACACTCCCATGACCACTAGTAGTACTCATTGGAGTACAACGCAACCTAGAATCGCCTTTCGTCGCTAGTACATTACTCCTTATAAGAAACCACTAATAATGCCAAGAAACTACTACCACTTACCAATCAACCCTACCAAGAAGCGACTACTCTACAAAGAGCCATTATATGCACATTTCAACCCATGTCGCCCCTTATGTCAATGCCTTCTATTCGACCGGCAAGTTAGGCGTTATGACTTGTGGGACCTACATGTCAGTCTGGACAAAAATCCCCGAGTGACCTCCTACCTCTGGCCCGTCCACCTAGTCAAACTTTGCCATGGGATGCAGCTACTGTCACCGGCAGAAGGCAAGGTAGAAACCGCCGGCGGTGCGGAGCCCATCTTGCGGCAGCCCGGATGCCAGCTCCGTCCGATGCTCGCGACCGCTAGCTAGCCAACATAGCACACATCCTGCTGGATGTGTCCAGTTGCTTGTCTGCAAGGTTTTCTATCTAGGTCGGCATGGTGGCTTGCTCGCGTGCGCCGCACAAAGGCCACCCATCTGGCTCGAGCGAAGGCCAGCGCGGTGGCTTGCTCACGCGTGAGTCATGCTCGGGCGAGCCAGCCAACCCATGCGGAGGCCAGCGCGACGTCTGGCCTATCCGGCGGAGCGGCGGCCAACTCGCTCATGATCGGCACCACCGACGAACACGCATCAGTACTGTTTGAAGTAATGTTCAGGAAAAATAATGATTGGAGGAGGAAGAATAGGATAGAAGGTCAGATGTGGGTCCCTCGTGTCAACGGTCAAAAAAAATGTGTTGGTTTAAGCTGCCTTGTCACCACGGATATGTGGACCAACCCTATCATAAACGGGTTTAAACGAGCCTAATCGGCACTAGGTAGTATTTTTTTGGCGCGGATTATGAAATTTTTGGTATGTTTTTGCTATTTTTTGTAAAATAGTTTCTTCCTAGGGCTGGTTGAAAGTGGTAGTTTTTTGTTAAATACTCTACATACTATAAGTAGGAGTGAAAGTTAAGCTTTGGAAGCCAATAAGCACAGCTAGTTACATAGTGCCTATGTGTACGTAATTCAAACTAAATATCAACCATGTGTGACTAATATCTTGATGGAAAACTTGAAACTATGGAAATAATAGCATTTTTCGCATGGTTGGAAATACTAGCAATGTTCACATGCGTTGCAACAATCATAATTGGAATAATACTTATTCACAAACTTGATAGAAAACACACTAATTTTGATATACATATATCACTAGAGATATATTATGTTTCAATTAGAATATATTCCTTGGGCTATTTTGGTGAGGTGAGGGAGGGATGTGGTTGGTTTTAAGATACTAATTGAGGGTTTTTGTACAAATTGGTAGAGAGGTGGGATGTTGTTGAGAAAAGGCAACAACTTACCTCACAGTCGTTAGATGTAGATCTAATGGTCAGAAAAGACAGATGGCAGACACACCATCGTCACCAGCTAAGTCCTCTGTAGGAGTACTAGCAAGATGTCCATGCATTGCATGGAACATAAAGATGCATTTTTTTTATAAAACAACTATTGTGATTGACCCATGCGGGAGTAATCCCATGTGTAAAAACTAATGATATCTCGAGAAAGAGGAGAGATAAGGTGAGGAGTAGTGGGGCGTGGTGGTGATTGGTAGTCGGACTGAGCGGAGGCATGGGGATGGACGACGCCGGTAGCGAGCACCATGCCAGTTTGTTCTAGAGGCTTCCTTTTTCAATTTGTCAACAATGAGGTTGTTGGAGATAAGGCTGAACAAGGGAAGGCCTTGTCTGCAAATGTGGAGAGAGGTGCGGGTATCTTTTAATTTAATTTCTATCCGCCAGATATAGACCAGACGGTCTATATTGCAAGATTGCAGGCGTACCATCATCACCAACTCGGTATTTTTTATAAGAGAAGAGATACAAGTATGGAGATACAAATGTATTCTCGATACTTGTTTCCGTAAACTTGGATCTACATTCTATTCAAAGGCTCAACATTTGGGGCCTTAGCACGATGACTTCTCGACTGTGTAAAACAAAGGTTTTCCCATCGCAGATAAGGAGGGGGTGAAGGCGGCGCGCTTTCGGCTTGTTATAGTCCTAGTAGTCATACTAGGTGGTCTACGCACTTGTATATTTATTCTTTTTCACGTCTCGTGTTCGCCGTACTGCTACGACTGCTGATGAATAGACAGTAAGTTATTCATGGGAAAACCTTTGTTGAGCGTGTGTGCAAGAGAGAGACAGCGTGCATGTGTGATATGTGTAGAGACCGAGGCAATGATAAGAGATTCTTTGTGTCTCTATGTGTGTGGAGGATAGAGAGAGACATGTTCATGGGGCTTTGTGTTGTGCAACGTGGAGACACATAGACATAATCAGAGAGTGAGTGTGTGAGATACACATGCGGACACGGGGAGAGATGTGTGAATTAGAGAGATGGAGAATTTTGGTTTGCATCTGAGCTAGAGAGAGGGGGGATATATACATACCTACAGTTGGAGAGAATATGCAAGGGTGTGTGTCTTAAAAGAAGGATCTAGATAGATGGGTGTTTGTGCATGTCTGTGTGTTTGTGCGCGCGCGTGTGTGTGAAAGGAAGTGTTTGTATGTGGAGAAGAGAGACCACTAATGATGTAAACCTAGTATAGGGAAGGGGGAATGGTGTGACATGTGTGTCAAAGAGAGACAAAGGCATGTGTAGTAGCGGGATAGCATGGGTGCGGGCGGGGAGTAGACTATTTGGAGGAGACATCGATTGTGTGCGGGAGAGGGGTGTGAGACCGAGAGAGAGAGAGAGCTAGCGAGGGAGAGAGGGAGAGGAAGAGAGGGGTCGTTTGTGTGATAGGGACTTCATGAGAGATCTAGAATAGATGGCATAGAGAACAACGTGCGAGATTGATAACGATGATACATTAGGGAGCTATGGAAAGAGTCACGAGATATATGTATATAGGGAAGGATCTAGGGTGGGTCCACATGCGGGAGAGATAGAAAGAGGAGACTGGTGCACAAGGAGACAAAATGTGGTTGTTTGTAGTGGGGGTGGTGTGTGAGGAGAGTGTGCGAGAACCATATACTAGGGAGATAGACGTTTGGGGACAACGTTTTGTGTGTATGGAAAAGATATACTCTATATAGTGCATGTGCTTGGGAACGAGAGATGTCGGGAGACCTAGAGAGTTGGGGGAAGAGATGTGTGCATACCCGAGAGACAAAGTGATAGAGACCTATATTGGGGTCTGTACTTTAGAAGAGAGGGGTGTTTTAATGTGCTCGTGTGCTCGTGTCCGGGGGAGAGAACGACTTGTGTGGGGGTGGGGGGGGGGCGGCGGTGGCTTCAGATAAAGAGCGAGGTATCTATATTTGAGGGACTTTAGAATAATTGAGATATATATGGTCAATAGTGTGTGCAGTCATGGTTGATAAATTTGTTTCACAGTTTGGACTATGAGATAACGATACTTTTGAACATGCGTGATATACCTTGAAGTACCAGAATTACAAACCTAATATTGGAATTTTGGAATTCGACTCCATCATTAGCTTTTGTAATTCATTTAAATCGAGGTACATTTTTTAAGCCCGGATTTCGTGATTTCAAATTCATATGTCAAACCTAGAGATATACACATACGGTCATGTTCAAACTTTATAATCATCCACTTTATTCATACACATACACATTCTTGCTTTCGTCATCATAATTAGGATAAACACATTTGGAATTTCATTTGAATCGGACCATATGATGGTATTTGCTTGCACTAGCTCAATGATCCATATTTGAATTGAATGGACAATCTAAGTTTCGAGTTGGAGACATTGATTTTCGAAACTTGCACTTTTTTGCGTGCAAAACAAATAAATTCTCAGCCATCATATCATATCGGCCATCCAATATCAGAACACTTAATTTCAGGCGCCAAAAGCTTTCAAACTTCCCGCTCACATCGAAATATCTGGCACCCGAAAGTTTAGCCATGCGATATTCCTGTTTTACCCCTGCCACATAAATGGAAAAGGGATGCTTTGGTAACTCCATTGTTTTCCCCTCTTTGCCCCCAACATTCTTTCCCAGAGCCCCTCCCCTTCCCCTCCCCGACCCCCAACCATGCCAAACCACCAAATCTAGTCCTCCGCCACAGCAGTGGACCTCACACCCCGCCGGATCTACCTTCCGCACCTTAGAAACCCCAACTGCCAAATCACCACTTCACCGGAGCCGCTTTAGCGACTGGCTTGTCCACTGCTCCAGATCTCCTTGACCGTCATCATGGTCCACCGCATCGGATCTGCTTCATCGGCGCCCTCGTCCACCACAGTGTAGGACCTTTACTGACGATCGTCCGCCCCATCGTTGGCCCTTCATACAAGCCCTCGTCTGTAGCAACATATCCGCCTCACCAAAAGCACTGTACACTGCGCCGGATGTGCTTCGCTGACGCCTTTGTCCACTGCACCGGACTCACTCCATGGACGCCATATTCAACTCCACCGGCCCTGCTTTACTGATGCTACAGCCTCATCAGGTTATTTCGATTTGTACTCCTTCGGTTTTTCTCTTATTTATCATGGAACTATTCACTTACCATAGATGAGCTTTCTTGTATGTTGACAGGCGCCGCAACCCAAGCTCCAGAGCCGCTTCAGCAACAGCGACAGCCGGCCCAAACTCAACCGCTACACGAGCACCATCGACGATCCTTAGCTATCAAGTATGACAACGATACGCATACGCCGCCAACAATCAGGTACTATTATCCAATGACCGGTGCCTACGTTCACTTTCTTAGCATAAGCACTGCACCTTTGAATTTCTTTAGGGCATCATTCAATTTTTCATGAGATGCATTATTCTGCTTGCACCTGTACGGCCATACTTCTGGTAGTGAACATGTTACATGTGCTAAATTACAAACAAGTGCACATAGATTTACAATGCTTTAGTTTTGTCCTAAGTATTACTATACTTCCTAGATATCACTGCCTACTATTTTACTTCTTGCATGCTATATTTATGATAATGGTGTTGTTCTGATGCCACCTGTTGGTTCCATCAGACTGCTTCATGTTCTCTATGCCTAATTACACATCAGCAAACTAGCTTGTGGTTGCTGCTTTTTGTTCGTTTTACCCTACATTTTCTGATGCTAGCTATTACATCACTGCTCCGAGCCTCTGTTCATTACTTTTTGTGTGTTCTTGATCTTCCCAAGTTGCATGACTAATTTGATGCTTCAACTAATTATGTAGCTGCCAACCCCATCAAGCAAAATATTTGTTCTTTTGGGGCTGACACCTCGAACAAGCATAAAAATAGAGTGAAGCACATATATTGTCGTGTAAGCACACACCCTTCTTTCATTAGTTTAGATGAACCAGTGATGATCAATTCAAATCAGTGCATGCGATTGAAGTTAATTTTACCTAAATAGAGGGTGCAGAATAGACTACAACAACTAGATTTGCAACCACGGGATGCATACGATATCTTCAAAGAACATTGCAACATCAGCGAGGCTTCAAAGCAACATATGGTAAGCCAATGTATTTTAGTACATGTGAAATGTAAAGCGTGTGGGCTGCTTTCTTGGCTTGTGCCCTCAACCTATAATCCTACAGAATTACAAATAGTTTAGTTGTCTGCTTTGCTGTATTGCTTGATTCGAATGCTTGTTTGTTACTTGTTACGCTATACCTGAGTTGGCCAATATGTCAGCAGTGCATGCTATACTATCATAATGAAATGCATGCCTAGTTCATTTGAGTCCTTAACTTTTCCTATGAATTTCATCACAAGACTGTCTTTGTAGTTTATATGAGGCCACAATGTTAAGTGCTTTCTCAGATTATTTCAACTACTTAGATGCCTTGGCAACTTAAATATAGCGGTGGTACACCCCCTTTCAACTAGGGATGTCAACTGGGTCCCGTTTAATCCCGATCAAAGTCCACTAGTGGTATGATAGTTCAAAAGAGTTTTGTTTTTTTGAGGAAAATGAACTAGGGATCTAGCAAAAACTAACTAGATGGGACTGGTGGATGTCGCTTATTTCCCACTTACATCCCTAGTTTCATCTTACCATTTTAATTTCTTTTTGGCCGATGCTACTTTGAACCATTTAAATATATATTGCCATGCTTAGAAATAATTCATATGTCGTTTACCATGTAAGTTTACTGCCTGGATCATGCGATAACCATCTCTTACTTATGTCCAGCGGAAACCTTTCAGGATGTCGTTCACACTAGGACACAATGTACAACCCCAACATCTATTTGTGGAAGCAGTGCGCCATCCATGTTACCAGCTGGTAGCAGTTCAGAGGTAACACCATCGGAGAGCAGCGTGAGCATAGATATTATAGTTCTGGAGGCTCTACTAGTGGTAGAAAGAGATGGTGTAGCTTCCATGAGTGAGGTAATCTTGATCTTGAGGCCGGAAATTGTGCAATTAGCTGCACGCATTATGCAAGCAACCCAGGAATTGGAGGAAGTAAGAATGTTGCATTTGAAGATGGAGGAGGTCCTACTACTTCTGCTATTTGAAGCCTAGGGTAATCCCAGTTCTTCTTTAGATACTAGTTGAAATTGTCATTAGATTATTATACTTGCATGGTGTGTCATGTCTCTGAATGGATTATGTTGTAAGAACCCCTATGTTGTCCACGTTTTGTAATGATCTGAAGTTTTTAGGCGAGGTAATCCTCTGTACTTGTATGATTGACATAAGGTGAATTGTTTTTCGTGTGAGCATATTGTATTGGATGAATAACTGTTTGACTCAAAGTGTATCCAACCTACTGAATTCGAAGATCACGGCATTTCTAAATCATAGTCATATATAAAGGTGGAATAAATCTTTGTCGTGGTTTTGAAGAAATAAATAACAAAACATAGAATTATGTATGGATATTCGTAATTGAATACAACTTGGATTTGAGTTTAGTTGCCAGGGCCCAGGGTAAACGTGAATGCTAATTCTGCCAAATTTTGAACAAAGCGGCAAAACACCCACTATTATTTGCCGGATGCCCGAAGCAAGTGTTTGTGAGATGGAAATTACCGTCTACCCCTGACACTTGACATCCTAATCGACCCGATTTACACTGATGTTGATAGGGGTAGACTAGTAACTTCAATCAGACGTGACACGACCGCCTCTGAGACCATTCAGACATGGTGGGCGCCAAATGTGGGTGGCAAAACACATTTGATTCAAGCTCGTTTGAAAGACATGTGTCTCTCCCTCCATTTCCCCATTCATTCATGGTGGGCGGCAAAACAAACTCTCCTCGTCCGAAATCGATGTAGGCAAATATTTTAAATAGGGGCAGATGTGTAACTTCCCTCAGATGTGACACAACCGCCCTACCTGTCAACCCCGTTCATACACCGTGGGCGCTTACCGTGGGCGGCAAAACACACTCTCCTCACCCGAAATTGCTACCGGCAAATATTGGGGAGATGCGAGATTACCATCCTATCCCCAACTAACGTGATGTCCGGAATTTTAAACGGGGGATAAGTTCGTAACTTTCCCACATTTCAGGAAAGCGCGTCCCAAAGTTTGAGATCCCCCCACCACCACCATTTCCCCATTCATACAACATCGGGACCACAATAGCCTCCCCACTGCGGCCAGTCTCCTCCATCCGCCACCCGATCCTCCACCTTGCCGGAGCCGCTACCCCTACCACATCGTCCACCGCAAGAGATGGACGTCTCTCATCCACGGCGCGGACTAGGACCTTTCATCGCGTCCTCTCGCTTCATCGGCGCCATCGTCCACCTTGTCGTTGCCACTCCTACGACCGCCTCATCCACGGCAACAGGACTTATCCCCCGACCCGGCCGTCTGCCGTCTAAATTTTTCTTCCCCTCCGCTGACAGCCATCGCACCTGCAACACCCTCAACGTATCAGCAGGGGCCTAGACGGTGTCACAAGAGAGGTGGTACCCTTTCATATCTCCTTAAGTTATTGATCTCACCCGGAAAATAGATCGTGAGTTGTTTATTGTACTTTTTTGTCCGTACCAAATCGTAGTGGCTAGTTGAAAGCAAACATTTGTGAAGTAGCTTTGTTCGGTTTGCACCTTCAGGTCCGCCATGGCACGGTCACTATACTTGTAAAGCTTATGGTTTCCCCCCTTTATATTCACTACCATCATCATAGGTGCTTCGTGTCGTGCTAGCACTGCTCCTCAAGACCTCAACCCATCAAGCGAAAAAACATGCCACTCATAATTCCAAAGCTTAGTTGTTGAAATACGAATCTGATATGATGCTCATATTAATAAAACAGAGAACGTTTAATTGGTCACCTAGTGTACCTATATTCATTTCGAAAAGCATGTGTGCCCCCCACTGGTCCAGCTAGTTCCACTTTCCTCATTTTACTCTTGATGTCGGATGTGGGGTTCCGGCAAACCCTTAAGGTTCAAACACTGGGGTGCGCACGAAGTCTTTTCCTCCCACCGATCTACGCCCTAGCTCGCTAAGATCTCGCGGACAAACTCGACGAACTCGCGACGCAGAAAGACACAAGATTTATACTGGTTCGGGCCACCGTTGTGGTGTAATACCCTACTCCAGTGTGGTGGTGGTCGATTGCCTCTAGGGCTAATGATGAACAATACAAGGGGAAGAATAGCTTCCTGAGGTTGAGGTGTTCTCGTGCTTGGTGCACTTGTGTGGTTGGGGATGATCTTGATGATCCGTCCACTCTTGTTCGCCTCTTCCTTAGTCTCTCCCTTTTCGTGGTGGTGGCTAGCTCTACTTATATAGGCCCTGGTCCTCTTCCCAAATATTGAGCGGGAAGGGAGCCAACAACGACGGGCAAATTTGAAGGGGGACAGCTAGTACAAGCTATCCTAACAAAGGTGCTCTCCGCCTGCGAAAGGCTCTGATGGTGACGCCATCTTGGGCTCCACGATGACCTCCATCTTGCCGTCCTTCTGGTCTTGGTCTTGTTGCACCGATATTGCAACCTTTGCCTGATGCCTCGGTACTCCTCGCCTGTGCTGGCCTCCTTAGCACCAAAGAGGAAACAAGGACGCTGCGCGCGCTGGCGCCCGCCTGGTGTCGATCGTCATGGCTCACGTTATGAGAGTCTTGTGAGGTTTTCCTCGCCTTGATATATCCGCCCCTCGTGAGCCTGCCCGACTAGGCCACTCCAGAGGAGGTCTCGTGTCGTACGGCCTGCTCGCGAGGGCCTTGGATGCCTTGTTGATGAAGATGGGCCGTACGACCTGCTGGCTTAGCCACGTCGCGGGCCGTAGGCAGGCAAGTCTGGGGACCCCTGTTCCCAGAACGCCGACACTTGATGCTTAGGGTTTTCCCCTTTATCTACTCTACTATGATCTGCGTAGGCACTTTTTGTCGTATTAGCACAACAATCATAATTCCAAAGCTTAATTGTTCAAATATGATTGTGATATGATACTGATATTAGTTAACAAACACATTTAGTTGGTTAGCTAAAGGTCCCACTTGAGTTTCCAAATGCATGTCGCGACATATAGAGAGACAACAGAATTGCATTTCTTTGTCACTTGTTGACTGTACTTTCTTGTCCATACCAAATCTTAGTTGTTCTTTCAAAGCAAACATCGGTTGCTAACTACCCTTTTGCGCAGTTTGCAGCTTCAGATCTGCCATCCCACTGCCACGGTCAACACTATACTCAACATGCTTATGGCTTCCCCATTTTATGATTACCATGATCAGCCTACATGATTCGTGTCATAATAGCACTGCTCCACCCATCGAGCTAAACAAGCTTATATTTACAAATTCAAATCTAATATTATGATGATATTAGTAAAACTAAGACATGTTTAATTGGTCAGCTAAATGTTCCTACTTTAGTTTCGAAATGCATGTGAGCCACATATGGAGAGACCGGAAGGAATAGTATTTCTCTGTGCGCTCTGGTTCATCATGGGTGGGCAATAGACATTGTATAGAAAGACTTGTAATATCATCATTCTGCTTGCTCTTCTGCTCTTCTTTAACATGATCCTCTTCTCTTCTTTAATAAGTATGTTCCTTGTTGGGAAGAGTAGCAGAGACATTTGTGGTCGATTGGTCAGGTCGAGTTGTTCTCCCTTAGTATATTTTGAATCTGACAGGCCAGGTCGACTTGTTCTTCTTTACTATATGGTGAAGCTGTCATCTGCGAAGTAACATCACTTCTGGAGCTCTCATATTTTGAGTAGTGAAAGTGCAACTATCCCTGGGTGGTTTTGGTAATTCCTAACAACATATAGCTCATTGAGCTAATGCTACTTGAAGATAAATACTTAAGGAAAAGCTCAATGATTGGCATGGCATGGATTAGATAGTGGACCCCTCAAAATGCTAAGGACAAAAGATTGGCTCAAGCTCAAAGCACAAGACTCTACATTTTACTTTTAGTGATCCAAGATCACATTGAGTCCATAAGAAAAGCCAATACTATTAAAAGGGGGTGAGGTGTTGCTTAATGAGTTGCTTGCTCAAAATGCTTAGTGATATGCTCCAAAAACCCTCAACTACTTTCTCATATCCATATATGTCCCAAACCAAAAGTCAAACTTGGCCCACCAAAATCTTCTATCCGGCGCCACCGAGTTCACTTGACATAGCTACTACCAGAAACCCTAGTCACTTCGGTCTCACCGATAGGGATCTCAGTCTCATCGAGATGGGATTGCAAACTCTCTGTTTCCCTTCGTAACGTTTCAGTCCAACCGAGATGAGCGATCGTCCCACCGAGATTGCAATGCAAACTCTCTGTTTCCCCTTCGTAACATTTCGGTCTAACCGAGATGAGCAAATCGGTCCCATCGAGTTTGCCTGACCAACTCTCTGTTTGCCTATTACCAAAATCGGTCCCACCGAGTTTGTGTAACCGGTCTCACCAAGATTACGTTATGCCCTAACCCTAATGGAATCGGTCCCAGCGAGTTGACATATCGGTCCCACCGAAAATCCTAACGTTCACATTATTAACTAAATCGGTCTGATCGAGTTATATGATTCGGTCCAACCGAGTTTGGTGATTTGTGTGTAACGGTTAGATTTTGTGTGGAGGCTATATATACCCCTCCACCCACTCTTCATTCATGGAGAGAGCCATCAGAATATGTCTACACTTCCGACATACATTTTCTGAGAGAGAACCACCTACACTTGTGTTGAGGTCAAGATATTCCAATCCAACCACATAAATCTTGATATCTAACCTTCCTCAAGTTGCTTTCCACTCAAATCATCTTTCTACCAAATCAAAGCCTATGAGAGAGAGTTGAGTGTTGAGGAGACTACCACTTGAAGCACAAGAGCAAGGAGTTCATCATCAACACACCATCTATTACCTTTTGGAGAGTGGTGTCTCCTAGATTGGTTAGGTGTCACTTGGGAGCCTCCGTCAAGATTGTGGATTTGAACCAAGGAGTTTGTACGGGCAAGGAGATCGCCTACTTCATGAAGATCTACCCTAGTGAGGCAAGTCCTTCGTGGGAGATGGCCATGGTGGGATAGACAAGGTTGCTTCTTCGTAGACCCTTTGTGGGTGGAGCCCTCCATGGACTCGCGCAACCGTTACCCTTTGTGGGCTGAAGTCTCCATCAACGTGGATGTACGATAGCACCACCTATCGGAACCATGCCAAAAATCTCCGTGTCTACATTGCGTTTGCTCCCTCAAACTCCTCCCTTTACCTTCATATGCAATTGTTTTACATTCCACTGCAATACTCTTAGAATTGCATGTGTAGGTTGATTACTTGTTCATGCTAAGTTGATAAAATCTGCCAAGACTTAAAATTGGGAAAAGGCTAGATTTTTATTTGGTCAAGTAGTCTAATCACACCCCTCTAGACATACTTTCGATCCTACAAGTGGTATTAGAGCTTTTTTCTCCATTTTCCTTGATTTCCATCGCTTTGGTGATTATAGCTTTGGTTTCATAACCTAGGAGAGTATGGCATCTAGTGGGGGAAATTACCATCATAGAGGTCCTTACTTTGGTGGTGCTAATTTTGCTAGTTTGAAGCATAAGATGAAAATGCATATTCTTGGACATAACTCCGCTGTTTGGGCTATTGTGTGTATTGGCTTGCAAGGTGAGTTCTTTGATGGGAGAGAATCAAACTGTGAGGCTAGCGCGGAAGAGTTGAAGATGCAGCAATACAATGCTCAAGCTTGTGATATTCTCTTCAACGGATTGTGTCCCGAAGAATTCAACAAAATTAGTCGTCTTGAGAATGCAAAGGAAATTTGGGATACTTTGATTGATATGCATGAAGGTACCGACTCCGTCAAGGAATCCAAATTGGATGTGCTTCAAAGTCAACTTGACAAGTTCAAAATGAAGGATGGTGAAGGTGTCGCTGAAATGTACTCTAGGCTTGGTCTCATCACAAATGAGATTGCCGGCTTAGGAAGTGAAGAGATGACTGATAGATTCATCATCAAGAAGATCCTAAGAGCCTTGGATGGAAAATATGATACCGTGTGCACATTGATCCAAATCATGCCCAATTACAAAGATCTCAAGCCAACGAAAGTCATTGGAAGGATTGTTGCTCATGCGATGTCACTCAAGGATAAGGAGGAGCTTCACAACAAGTCAAGTGGTGCTTACAAAGCCTCATGTGATGCTCCCACATCATCAAGTGAGAAACAAAACTTCAATGAAGAATTGAGCCTAATGGTGAAGAACTTCAACAAGTTCCACAAGAGTAGAAGCAAGGAAAGAAGTTCCAAGTCAAGGCCCTACAATGACAGGAGATCTTCAAGTCGTGAACGTAATTGCTACAATTGTGGAAGACCCGGACACTACTCCAATGAGTGTACGGCTCCCTACAAAAGAAGAGAAGATTCTCCCAAAAGAATGAGTAGGAGAGAAGAATAACCACAAAGAGAGAGAAGGAGTAGAGATGACCATTATGAACGAAGAACATCACGGATAAGCAAGGATTTGGAAAAGAAGGACAAATCATCAAGGAGCTACACAAAACGAAGACTGTTGGGGAATGTAGTAATTTCAAAAAAAATCCTATGCACACACAAGATCATGGTGATGCATAGCGACAAGAGGGAAGAGTATCGTCCACGTACCATCGTAGACCGTAAGCGGAAGCGTTATGAGAATGCGGTTGATGTAGTCGAACGTCTTCACAATCCGACCGATCCAAGTAGCGAACGCACGGCACCTCCGAGTTCAGCACACGTTCAACTCGATGACGTCCAACGAACTCCGATCTAGCAGAGCTTCACGGGAGAGTTCCGTCAGCACGACGGCGTGATGACGGTGATGATATTGCTACCGACGCAGGGCTTCGCCTAAGCACCGCTACGATATGATCGAGGTGGATTATGGTGGAGGGGGCACCGCACACAGCTAAGGGATCAATGATCAACTTGTGTGTTCTAGGGTCCCCCCTGCCCCCGTATATAAAGGAGCAAGGGGGTAGGCCGGCCGGCCCCTGTAGGGCGCGCCAGGAGGAGTCCTCCTACTAGGAGGAGGAAAGGAAGGGGGAAAGGGAGAAGGAAGGAGAAGGAGGAAAGGGGAAAAGTGGGGCCGACCCCCTAGTCCAATTCAGTTTGGGCTAGGGGGCCGCTCGCCCTGCCTCCTCTCTTCCACCACTTGGCCCATGAGGCCCATTACTTCTTCCTCGTATTCTCGTAACTACCCGGTACCTCGAAAAATACCCGAATCACTCAGAACCTTTCCGATGTCCGTATATAGTCGTCCAATATATCGATCTTTACGTCTTGACCATGTCGAGACTCCTTGTCATGTCCCCGATCTCATCCGGGACTCCACACTACCTTCGGTACATTAAAACACATAAACTCATAATACCGATCGTCACCGAACGTTAAGCGTGCGGACCCTACTGGTTCGAGAACTATGTAGACATGACCGAGACATGTCTCCGGTAAATAACCAATAGCGGAAGCTGGATGCTCATATTGGCTCCAACATATTCTACGAAGATCTTTGTCGGTCAAACCGCATAACAACATACGTTCTTCCCTTTGTCATCGGTATGTTACTTGCCCAAGATTCGATCGTCGGTATCTCAATACCTAGTTCAATCTCATTACCGGCAAGTCTCTTTACTCATTCCGTAATGCATCATCCCGCAACTAACTCATTAGTCACATTGCTTGCAAGGCTTATAGTGATGTGCATTACCGAGAGGGCCCAGAGATACCTCTCCGACAATCAGAATGACAAATCCTAATCTCAATCTATGCCAACTCAACATGTACCATCGGAGACACCTGCAGAGCACCTTTATAATCACCCAGTTACGTTGTGACGTTTGGTAGCACACAAAATGTTCCTCCGGTATTTGGGAGTTGCATAATCTCATAGTCAGAGGAACATGTATAAGTCATGAAGAAAGCAGTAGCAACAAACTAAACGATTATCGTGCTAAGCTAACGGAATGGCTCAAGTCAATCACATCATTCTCTAACGATGTGATCTCGTTATTCAAATGAGAACTCATGTCCATGGCTAGGAAACTTAACCATCTTTGATTGAACGAGCTAGTCAAGTAGAGGCATACTAGTGACACTCTGTTTGTCTATGTATTCACACATGTATTAAGTTTCCGGTTAATACAATTCTAGCATGAATAATAAACATTTACCATGATATAAGGAAATAAATAATAACTTTATTATTGCCTCTAGGGCATATTTCCTTCAATCTCCCACTTGCACTAGAGTCAATAATCTAGTTCACATCTTTATGTGATTAGTTCACGTCTCCATGTGACTAATACCCAAAGGGTTTACTAGAGTCAATAATCTAGTTCACATCGCTTTGTGATTAACACCCAAAGAGTGATCATGTTTTGCTTGTGAGAGACGTTTAGTCTACAGGTCTGCAACATTCAGATCCGTATGTATTTCGCAAATTTCTATGTCTATAATGCTCTGCACGGAGCTACTCTAGCTAATTGCTCCCACTTTCAATATGTATCCAGATTGAGACTTAGAGTCATCTAGATCGATGTAAAAAGCTTGCATCAGCGTAACTCTTTACGACGAACTCTTTTATTACCTCCATAACCGAGAAATATTTCCTTAGTCTTCTAAGGATAATTTTGACCGCCGTCCAGTGATCTACTCCTAGATCACTATTGTACTCCCTTGCCAGAATCATGCTATGGTATACAATAGGAATGGTAAATAGCATAGCATACTTTATAGACCCTATGACTAAGGCATAGGGAATGACTTTTCATTCTCTTTCTATTTTCTTCTATCGTCGGGTTTTGAGTCTTTACTCAACTTCACACCTTGCAACACAGGCAAGAACTCCTTCTTTGACTGTTCCATTTTGAACTACTTCAAAAATCTTGTCAAGGTTTGTACTCATTGAAAAAACCTATGAAGCATCTTGATCTATCTCTATAGATATTGATGCTCAATTTGTAAGCAGCTTCATTGAGGTCTTTCTTTGAAAAACTCCTTTCAAATACTCCTTTATGCTTTCTAGAAAATTCTACATTATTTCCGATCAACTATATGTCATTCACATATACTTATCAGAAATGTTGTAGTGCTCCCACTCACTTTCTTGTATATACAGGCTCCACTGCATGTCTGTATGAAACCATATGCTTTGATCACTTTATCAAAGCATATATTCCAACTCCGAGATGCTTGCACTAGTCCATAGATGGATCGTTGGAGCTTGCTCACTTTGTTAGCACCTTTTGGATCGACAATAACTTCTGGTTGCATCATATACAACTCTTCTTTAAGAAATCCATTAAGGAATGCAGTTTTGGCATCCATTTGCCAGATTTCATAAAATGCGGCAACTGCTAACATGATTCTGACAGACTTTTAAGCATCGATACGAGTGAGAAAATCTCATCGTAGTCAACACCTTGAACTTGTCGAAAACATTTTTGCAACAATTCGAGCTTTGTAGATAGTAACACTACTATCAGTGTCCGTCTTCCTCTTGAAGATCCATTTATTTTCTATGGCTTGTCAATCATTGGGCAAGTCAATCAAAGTCCATACTTTGTTCTTTATACATGGATCCCATCTCAGGTTTCATGGCCTTTAAGTCATTCCGCGGAATCTGGGCTCATCATCTATTCCTCATAGTTAGTAGGTTCGTCATGGTCTAGTAACATGACTTCCAGAAAGGATTACCGCACCACTCTGGTGCAGACCATACTCTGGTTGTCCTATGAGGTTCGGTACTAACTTGATCTGAAGTTTCATGATCATCATCATTAGCTTCCTCACTAATTGGCGTAGAAATCACTAGAACTGATTTCTGTGATGAACTACTCTCCAATTCAGGAGAAGGTACAATTACCTCATCAAGTTCTACATTCCTCCAACTCACTTCTTTCGAGAGAAACTTCTTCTCTAGAAAGGATCCACTCTTAGCAATGAATGTCTTGCCTTCGGATCTGTGATAGAAGGTGTACCCAACTGTCTCCTTTGGGTATCCTATGAAGACACATTTCTCCGATTTGGGTTTGAGCTTATCAGGATGAAACGTTTTCACATAAGCATCGCAACCCCAAACTTTAAGAAACGACAACTTTGGTTTCTTGCCAAACCAAAGTTCATATGGTGTCATCTCAAGGGATTTAGATGGTGCCCTATTTAACATGAATGCAGCTGTCTCTAATGCATAACCCAATATGATAGTGGTAAACCCGTAAGAAACATCATAGATTGCACCATATCTAATAAAGTATGGCTACGCTATTTGGACACACCATTACGCTGTGGTGTTCCAGGTGGCGTGAGTTGCGAAACTATTCCGCATTGTTTCAAATGAAGACCAAACTCGTAACTCAAATATTCGCCTCCGTGATCAGATCATAGAAACTTTATTTTCTTGTTACGATGATTTTCCACTTCACTCTGAAATTCTTTGAACTTTTCAAATGTTTCAGACTTATGTTTCATTAAGTAGATATACCCATATATGCTCAAATCATCTGTGAAGGTCAGAAAATAACGATACCCGCCGCGAGCCTCAATACTTATCCAATAAGTCAGTTGCTTTCTCCATTATTCCGGAGAACGGAGTCTTAGTCATCTTGCCTATGAGGCATGGTTCGCAAGCATCAAAGGATTCATAATCAAGTGATTCCAAAAGCCCATTAGCATGGATTTTCTTCATGCGCTTTACACCAATATGACCTAAATGGCAGTGCCACAAATAAGTTGCACTATCATTATTAACTTTGCATCTTTTGGCTTCAATATTATGAATATGTGTATTACTACGATCGAGATTCAACAAACCATTCACCTTGGGTGTATGACCATTGAAGGCTTTATTCATGTAAACAGAACAACGATTATTCTCTGACTTTAAATGAATAACCGTATTGCAATAAACATGATCAAATCATATTCATGCTTAACGCAAACACCAAATAACATTTATTTAGGTTCAACACTAATCCCGAAATTATAGGGAGTGTGCGATGTTGATCATATCAATCTTGGAACCACTTCCAACACACATCGTCACTTCACCCTTAACTAGTCTCTGTTCATTCTACAACTCCTGTTTCGAGTTACTAATCTTTTGCAACTGAACTAGTATCAAATACTAAGGGGTTGCTATAAACACTAGTAAAGTACACATCAATAACATGTATATCAAATATACCTTTGTTCACTTTGCCATCCTTCTTATCCGCCAAATACTTGGGGCAGTTCTGCTTCCAGCGACCAGTCCCTTTGTAGTAGAAGCACTTAGTCTCAGGATTAGGTCTAGACTTGGGCTTCTTCACTTGAGCAACAACTTGCTTGCATTCTTCTTGAAGTTCCCCTTCTTCCATTTGCCCTTTTCTTGAAACTAGTGCTCTTGTCAACCATCAACACTTGATGATTTTCTTGATTTCTACCTTCGTCGATTTTAGCATCACGAAGAGCTTGGGAGTCGTTTCCGTTATCCCTTGCATATTATAGTTCATCACGAAGTTCTAGTAACTTGGTGATAGTGACTAGAGAAATCTATGAATCACTATTTTATCTGGAAGATTAACTCCCACTTGATTCAAGTGATTGTAGTACTCAGACATTCTAAGCACATGCTCACTAGCTGAGCTATTCTCCTCCATCTTGTAGGCAAAGTACTTGTTAGAGGTCTCATACCTCTCGACTCGGGCATGAGTCTGAAATACCAATTTCAGCTCTTGGAACATCTTATATTCTCCATGGCATTCAAAGCATTTTTGAAGTCCCGGTTCTAAGCCATAAAGCATGGTGCACTAAACTATCAAGTAGTCATCATACCAAGCTTTGTCAAATGTTCATAACGTCTACATATGCTCCTGCAATAGGTCCGTCACCCAGCGGTGCATCAAGGACATAATTCCTCTGTGCAGCAATGAGGATAATCCTTAGATCACGGATCCAATCCGCATCATTGCTACTAACATTTTTCAACTTAGTTTTTCTGTAGGAACATATCAAAAATAAAACAGGGGAGCTAAACACGAGCTATTGATCTACAACATAGTTATGCAAATACTATCATGACTAAATTTATGATAAATTAAAGTTCAATTAATCATATTACTTAAGAACTCCCACTTAGATAAACATTCCTCTAATCATCAAAGTGATCACATGATCCAAATCAACTAAACCATAACCGATCATCACGTGAAATGGAGTAGTTTTCAATGGTGAACATCAATATGTTGATCATATCTACTATATGATTCACACTCGACCTTTCGGTCTCAGTTTTTCGAGGCCATATCTATATATGCTAGGCTCATCAAGTTTAACCTGAGTATTCCGCGTGCGCAAAACTGGCTTGCACCCGTTGTACAAGAACATTGAACTTATCACACCCGATCATCACGTGGTGTCTCGGCACGACGAACTTTTGGCAACGGTGCATACTCAGGGAGAACACTTGTACCTTGAATTTTTTTAGTGAGAGATCATCTTATAATGCTACCGTCAACCTAAGCAAAACAAGATGCATAAAGGATAAACATCACATGCAATCAAAAAATATGTGACATGATATGGCCATGATCATCTTGCGCCTTTGATCTACATCTCCAAAGTACTGTCACGATCTCTATCGTCACCAGCATGAAACCATGATCTCCATCATCTTGATCTCTATCAATGTGTCGTCACATGGTCGTCTCACCAACTATTGCTCTTGCAACTATTGCTATCACATAGCAATAAAGTAAAGCAATTTTTTGGCGCTTGCATCTTATGCAATAAAGAGGCAACCATAAGGCTTCTGCCAGTTGCCGATAACTTCAACAAAACATGATCATCTCATACAATAACTTATATCTCATCACGTCTTGACCATATCACATCACAACATGCCCTGCAAAAACAAGTTAGACGTCCTCTACTTTGTTGCTGCAAGTTTTACTTGGCTGCTACGGGCTGAGCAAGAACCGTTCTTACCTACGCATCAAAACCACAACGCGGTATAGCGATTGCTTTTTGATCTTCAGAAAGAACCTTGTTCATTGAATCTGATTCAACTAAAGTTAGAGAAATAGACACCCACTAGCTACCTGTGTGCGAAGCACGTCGGTAGAACCAGCCCCGTGTAAGCGTATGCGTAATGTCGGTCTGGGCCGCTTCATCCAACAATGCCGCTGAATCAAGAATCAACTAGTGACGGCAAGCAATATGTATATACACATGCCCACAACTCCTTTGTGTTCTACTCGTGCATATAACATCTACGCATAAACTTGGCTCGGATGCCACTGTTGGGGAACGTAGTAATTTCAAAAAAATTCATACGCACACACAAGATCATGGTGATGCATAGCAACGAGAGGGAAGAGTATCGTCCATGTACCCTCGTAGACCGTAAGAGGAAGCATTATGAGAACACGGTTGATGTAGTCGAACGTCTTCACGATACGACAGATCCATGTACCGAACGCACGGCACCTCCGAGTTAAGCACACGTTCAGCTTGATGACGTCCCATGAACTCCGATCCACCAGAGCTTCACGGGAGAGTTTCGTCAGCATGACGGCGTGATGACGCTGATGATGTTGCTACCGACGTAGGGCTTCGCCTAAGCACCGCTACGATATGATCGAGGTGGATTATGGTGGAGGGGCCACCGCATGCGGCAAAGGGATCAATGATCAACTTGTGTGTTCTAGGGTGCCACCGTGCCCTCGTATATAACGAAGCAAGGGGGTAGTCCGGCCGGCCCCTGTAGGGCGCGCCAGGAGGAGGAGTCCTCCTCCTAGTAGGAATAGGACTCCCCTTTCCTACTCCTACTAGGAGGAGGAAAGGAAGGGGAAAGGGAGAAGGAAGGAGAGGGAGGAAAGGGGGGAAAGGGTGGACGACCCCCCCTGCCTCCTCTCTTCCACCACTTGGCCCATGAGGCCCATTACTTCTTCCTCGTATTCCCGTAACTCCCCGGTACCCCGAAAAATACCCGAATCACTCGGAACCTTCCTGATGTCCGAATATAGTCGTCCAATATATCGATCTTTACGTCTCAACCATTTTGAGACTCATCGTCATGTCCCCGATCTCATCCGGGACTCCGAACTACCTTCGGTACATCAAAACACAAAAACTCATAATACTGATCGTCACCAAACGTTAAGTGTGCGGACCCTACAGGTTCAAGAACTATGTAGACATGACCGAGACACATCTCCGATAAATAACCAATAGCGGAACCTGGATGCTCATATTGGCTCCTACATATTCCACAAAGATCTTTCTCGGTCAAACCGCATGACAACATACGTTGTTCCCTTTGTCATCGGTATGTTACTTGCTCAAGATTCGATCGTCGGTATCTCAATACCTAGTTCAATCTCGTTACCGGCAAGTCTCTTTACTCGTTCCGTAATGCATCATCCCGCAACTAACTCCTTAGTCACATTGCTTGCAAGGCTTATAGTGATGTGCATTACTGAGAGGGCCCAGAGATACCTCTCTGATAATCGGAGTGACAAATCCTAATCTCGATCTATGCCAACTCAACAAGTACCATCGGAGACACCTGTAGAGAACCTTTATAATCACCTAGTTACATTGTGATGTTTGGTAGCACACAAAGTGTTCCTTCGGTATTTGGGAGTTGCATAATCTCATAGTCAGAGGAACATGTATAAGTCATGAAGAAAGCAGTAGCAACAAACTAAACGATCATCGTGCTAAGCTAACGGAATGGGTCAAGTCAATCACATCATTCTCTAATGATGTGATCTCGTTAATCAAATGACAACTCATGTCTATGGCTAGGAAACTTAACCATCTTTGATTGAATGAGCTAGTCAAGTAGAGGCATATTAGTGACACTCTGTTTGTCTATGTATTCACACATGCATTAAGTTTCTGGTTAATACAATTCTAGCATGAATAATAAACATTTACCATGATATAAGGAAATAAATCATAACTTTATTATTGCCTCTAGGGCATATTTCCTTCAGAGACATCAAGCTCACGTTGGTGAATGGTTATCTGGCTCCGACTCCGATGATCACTCCGAGAGAAGTTATCACTCCGACTCCGAATATACTCAAGATGAAGGTGTTGCCGGTCTAGCACTTGTGTCAACCAACTCCTACAACATATTTGAGTCACCTAATGAAGGAATTGGAAGATGCTTCATGGCTAACGGCCCAAAGGTATTACACCCCGAGTATGTTGATTTCAAAAGTGATGAAGATGACTTGCTAGGTGATGATGATTTACTTGTTGACAATTCTAGTGATGAAAACTATAATGAACTTGCTATTAATCATGCTAATCAAGACAAACGAATGACGATGATAAGAAGGAGATTGAGCGTCTAACTAAAGAGCTAAACACTCTTAAGTTAGCTCATGAAACTACCTTGGAAAATCATCGAGAACTTTTAAAGAATCATGAGAAGTTACGCTTCGAAAAGCTCAACCTTGAGCAAGAGCATGGGTTCTTAAAAGCGGTCAATGATGATCTTCACAAGAAAAGTTCTTCTTACATTGCCAAGAATTTATTCTTGTCTACTTACATGCCACAAGTTAAATCTAGCAACAAGAGTAAGAAAGATTCTTCTTCTAGTAGTAACAATAATCATGCTAAACCCAATGATGTTGCTTCTAGTAGTTCTATTGGTCACACTAATGATGCTCTTAGCCAAGTTACACTTGAGCAAGAAAATAGCTTATTGAAGGGAATTATAGAGAAAGGTGTTTACAAGAGCGTTGCCGGAAGTAAGCAATTTGAGGAAATTCTACGCAAGCAAGGAAGACACCGGGAGAATCATGATGTTGGTTTTCAATGAATGTTCAATGCTAATGGAGTTGAGTGGGAAGAAGATCAATACCCCAAGACGAAATTTGTTTCTCAACAAGAGAAGTATGATCCTACTTCTTTCCAAGGAACACAAGCTAAAGATGATCTTCCACCACAAGACCAGAAGCAAAAAGGCAAGGACAAGCTTCAAGAGGATATTGGTGCATTTGAGGAAGCTCCCAAAGCCTTGGTTAAGTGGGTTCCCAAGACTACATCAAGTTCCACTTCATCAAGTATGACTACAACTCCAAGGATTCCCATCAAGATGGTGTGGATCCCTAAGAAGAAGAACTAGAGAGTTCTTGAGGGTGACTCCGCCAACATACTTCACTCATATCATTTTGGCGAGGACAAGTGCAAAAAACTTCCATATCTTGCACTAGTTCTAGGAGTCACAAACCCTCTTGTTGGTAAGACAAGGGGCAAGGTAACCTAATGCATTCATGGACATCATCTCATGTGAAATATCACTCTATGTCTATGGATATCCTTGTTTGTTCCTTGTGGGACTAACCCGTGTAGGTATTGAAAGTGCAACTCACTCCAAAGGATTGCTCCAAAGGATCTACATCAACATTGAGCATCTACATCTTCAACACCTACATATGAAGTCATCATCGACAAAACCCAAGGTTAGTTCATCCCTCTTAGGGGGATATCACATCCAGGGGGAGCTTTACTCTAATCAATTGAGGTAAAGCAACTCTAATGGTGTGAACACAACAATGCTTTATGTAAAAGTGGCAGCCCCACTTGTGCTTAAACGATGAGTATGACCTATGATCAAATGTTCTCATTTGACTCCTAAGTCAATATACTCATACATAGATGACCTAGCATCGCCAAACTGCTTGATAGATGCTAGAGTGATTGTGCATGCTTTGTCACATATTTCATTTGCCATCTTATTGTGTAAGCATGTTGGTTGCATATTTTACTCATTCGAGGACATCCATTTGTTGCTTTGATTGTTTGGCTTTTTCTCTTTTGCCAAATGGATGGACAAGAATTCCTAAGAACTCCCTCTAGCTATCTATGATTTTGTCGTCTCAAACTCTATTCATGCTACATCACAAAGTTTGATCAAGTCAGATTCAAACCACTCTGTGTGAGGAGCACTTGGAGTCCCCGATTCGTCATAGACTTAAACTTCCAAAACCTATTTGTGCATTTCGGTATAACCGAGTCATCCATTTCGGTCACACCGAGATCACTAAGTTGATCTAGGTTTTCAATCTCGGTGCAACTGATTAGAACTTTTCGGTCACTCTGAGTTGCAGCAACCGCTTGCGATTCTGCATCTCGGTGCCACCGAGTTGTACCACTCGGTCCCA
This sequence comes from Triticum urartu, assembly GCF_003073215.2. Classification (NCBI taxonomy): domain Eukaryota; kingdom Viridiplantae; phylum Streptophyta; class Magnoliopsida; order Poales; family Poaceae; genus Triticum; species Triticum urartu. Next base: position 408,014,199 of record NC_053028.1, read on the forward strand.
CCGACAGGGTCGGGATATATATACCCACGGGTGAGATTTTGGAAATTCCTTAAAAATCTCTCAGCCCGCGCGTGTCCTGCTCTGCCGCCTCGGGTCTCCGGATCGCCCTCTTGCCGCCAGCAACCTCCCGCCACTGGTTTCCGTCGCCGTCAACGGATTTCTGCCCCTCCGTTGCCGCCATAGCAAAGTCCGCCGAATTAGGGTATGAGTTCGATCTTTTGTGCTATTCCTTTAACTCCGACTCGTAGCACATTACTTTGCCATGATCATGACCACGTATGCAATCTATCTATCCACTGAAAACATCCCTTAGGTTAGGTTTGATTTGAAGATTTAGGGTTAGGTCTCTGCCGGACTCATCTCGGACCGACCAAATTGTAGAAATCGGTCTCATCGATTTGGCTTAGGCCATTGCAGTTGCACTTTTGGTCTGACCGAAAACCGCAAATCGGTGTGACCGAGTTTGATTCTTTGTGAAACCCTAGCAGTCTTGGTGCCACCGAACTATGACTCGGTCTGAGCGAGTTCACTAGTTTAGGTTCCAAAAGCTGCTTTGTTATCACCGAGTTTACAAATCAGTAGCTCCGAAATGCTTTCTATGAAGAACTAAAACTAAGTTTTTAAGTCATTCTTTTTGCAAAACTCTGCACTTTGTGATGCTCATCCACTCTACCTCATCCATATCTATTCACAGGGTCTGCTGTCAGTAAGTTTGCAGAAATGCCTGACCAGAGCGACAGCCAGAACAAGTCAGAGGAACAGGTACAATTGAGTGAGGGCACTAGTCCCTCCAGCACTTCTGATGATGGCAGCAGGAGCACACCAAGAAACTTGCCCAAGGCAGCCACCAGAACAAGGAAGAAGAAGACCTCAGATTCTGAAGATGAGGATTATGTGGCTGTTGAGGAGGAAGTCAGCTCCAAGAAGAAGGTCCTAAAGAAGGAGTATGGCACAATTGCATCAACTAAGCCTAGCTTGCACAAGAAGGCCCCTGCCAAGAGGGTGCCAACCTTAAAGGTGAGATCCTCAACTGCTGAAACCTCCAAGCCAACTGAAGAGGTTGTTGGAGAAGGAAAGAAAAGGAAGGAGAGTGTCAAGAAGACCACTACCAGAGTGATTGGAAGATCCTCCATTATGAGAGATCCAGAAGAAGAGGAGGAGTGAGGGAGTCCTGGATTGGGGGGTCTCCGGACAGCCGGACTATCTCCATTGGCCGGAATGTTTGACTATGAAGATACAAGATTGAAGACTTCGTCTCGTGTCCGGATGGGACTCTACTTGGCGTGGAAGGCAAGCTAGGCAATACGAATATGGATATCTCCTCCTTTGTAACCGACCTTGTGTAACCCTAACCCTCTCGGTGTCTATATAAATCGAAGGGTTTTAGTCCGTAGGACAACAACCATAACATACAATCATACCATAGGCTAGCTTCTAGGGTTTAGCCTCTCTGATCTCATGGTAGATCAACTCTTGTACTACCCATATCATCAATATTAATCAAGCAGGACGTAGGGTTTTACCTCCATCAAGAGGGCCCGAACGTGGGTAAAACTTCGTGTCCCCTGCCTCCTGTTACCATCCGGCCTAGACGCACAGTTCGGGACCCCCTACCCGAGATCCGCCGGTTTTGACACCGACATTGGTGCTTTCATTGAGAGTTCCTCTGTGTCATTGCCGTTAGGCTTGATGGCTCCTACTATCATCGATAGCGATGCGGTCCAGGGTGAGACCTTTCTCCCCGGACAGATCTTCGTATTCGGCGGCTTTGCACTGCGGGCTAATTCGCTTGGCCATCTGGAGCAGATTGAAAGCTATGCCCCTGGCCATCAGGTCAGATTTGGAAGTTTGAACTACATGGCCGACATCCGCGGAGACTTGAACTTCGACGGATTCGAGCCACAGGCGGGCGCGCCCCACTGTCGCGATGGGTATGACCTAGCTCTGCCGCCGAACAGTACCCCAGAGGCCGCGCCCGCATCTGCTCCAACCCTTAGCTCGGAGCAAACTGCGCCAATCGATGACGGGTGGCTAGACACCACCTCAGGGGCTGCAGTCTCGACGGTGATCGAGCCAAACACCGGCATAATCCTCTGCGCAGCCCGTGACTCCAAGGTGTCGGACTCTTTCCAGGACTCCGAACCGCCCGCGCCCCTGCCAATCGAATCCGATTGGGCGCCGATCATGGAATTCACCATCGCGGATATTTCTCAGCACTCGCCCCTCAGCGACATTCTGAATTCACTAAGGACTCTCTCTCTCTTTGTCAGGAGAGCTGAGGGAGTCTTGGATTAGGGGGTGTCCGGATGGCCAGACTATACCTTCGGCCGGACTCCTGGACTATGAAGATACAAGATTGAAGACTTCGTCCCGTGTCCGGAAGGGACATTCCTTGGCGTGGAAGGCAAGCTTGGCGATACGGATATGTAGATCTCCTACCATTGTAACCGTCTCTGTGTAACCCTAGCCCTCTCCGGTGTCTATATAAACCGGAGAGTTTTAGTCCGTAGGGCGAACAACAATCATACCATAGGCTAGCTTCTAGGGTTTAGCCTCTCTGATCTCGTGGTAGATCTACTCTTATACAACCCATATCATCAATATTAATCAAGCAGGACGTAGGGTTTTACCTCCATCAAGAGGGCCCGAACCTGGGTAAAACATCGTGTCCCCTGCCTCCTGTTACCATCCGACCTAGACGCACAGTTCGGGACCCCCTACCCGAGATACGCCGGTTTTCACACCGACATCGGTGCTTTCATTGAGAGCTCCTCTGTGTCATCACTTTTAGGCCCGATGGCTTCTCCGATCATCAACAGCGATGCAATCCAGGGTGAGACTTTTCTCCCCGGACAGATCTTCGTATTCGGCAGCTTTGCACTACGGGCCAATTCGCTTGGTCATCTGGAACAGATCGAAAGCTACACCCTTGGCCATCAGGTCAGATTTGGAAGTTTGAACTACACGGCCGGCATCCGCGGAGACTTGATCATCGACGGATTCGAGCCACAGCCGAGCGCGCCGCACTGTCATGATGGGCATGATTTAGCTCTGCCGCCGAACAGTGCCCTGGAGGCCGCACCTGTGTCCGCTCCGACCTCGAGCTCGGAGCCGGTCACACCAACCGAGGATGGGTGGTTAGACACTGCCTCGGGGGCTGCAATCTCTACGGCGATCGAGCCAAACACCAGCCCTATTCTTTGCGAAGCCCGTGACTCCCAGGAGCCAGACTCCTCTCCAGACTCCGAGCCCTCCGCACCCCGACTGATCGAACCTGATTGGGCACCGATCATGGAGTTCACCACCGCGGACATCTTTTAGCACTCGTGCTTTGGCGATATTCTGAATTCACTAAAGTCTCTCTCTTTGTCAGGAGAGCCTTGGCCGGACTATGGTCGCCAAGGTTGGGATGTGGATGATGAAGAAATTCGAAGCCCACCCACCACCCACTTCGTAGCAACTGTCGATGATTTAACCGACATGCTCGACTTCGACTTCGAAGACATCGACAGTATGGACGCCGATGCAGGAGACGATCAACAACCAGCGCCTATAGGGCACTGGAAAGCCACCTCTTCGTATGATATATACATGGTGGACACCCCAAAAGAAGGCAATGGCGATGGAACAGCGGAGGATGACCCCTCCAAGAAGCAGCCTAAGCGCCGGCATCAGCGGCGCCGCTCTAAATCCCGCCAAAACAAAAATGGTGATTCCGGCACGGGAGATAATAACACCCCGGACAGTGCCGAAGACAACCACCTCCAGCAAGATTCAGCACAGGAGGATAGAGAAGCCAGCCCTCATGAGAGAGTGGCAGACAGAGAGGTCGAGGACGATAATTATATGCGTCCCTCCGAAGACGAGGCAAGCCTCGACGACGACGAATTTGTCGTGCCGGAGGACCCCCTCGAACAAGAGCGTTTCAAACACAGGCTTATGGCCATGGCGAGCAGCCTCAAGAAAAAACAGCAACAGCTTAGAGCTGATCAAGATTTGCTAGTCGATAGATGGACTGAAGTCCTTGCGGCCGAAGAGTATGAACTCAAACGCCCCTCCAAGAGCTACCCAAAGCGCAGGTTGCTACCCCAATTAGAGGAGGAAGCACTTAAACCTACATCACCAGCGCATGATGCGGCCGACCAGCCACCCCGTGGCCGCGACAGAGAGGCCTCTTGGCCCACCACTCAAGTCGCACCCCGGCGCCGCTCAAAAAATACCAAGGCATGGGAAAATGCGCCAGACCTGCGAGATATATTGTAGGACAAGGAAAGGCAAACAAGATCGATCTACGGATCATGTGGGCGCCCCACAGCACGAGATGGTACTCATCACGCCGGATACAGTAAATCCGGCCGGGCCAAACACAGTAGACAAAGCTCGTTTTAGCTGCGTCGTGATGTAGCCCAATACAGAGGCGCCGCACACCCACTATGCTTCACAGATGAAGTAATGGATCATCAAATCCCCAAGGATTTCAAACCGTGAACATCGAATCATACGATGGCACAACAGATCCTGCGGTATGGATCGAGGACTATCTCCTTCATATCCACATGGCCCGCGGCGATGACCTACACGCCATCAAATACCTCCCACTCAAGCTTAAAGGACCAGCTCGGCATTGGCTTAACAGCTTACCAGTAGAATCAATTGGTTGTTGGGAGGACCTGGAAGCTGCATTCCTCGACAATTTCCAGGGCACTTATGTGCGACCACAAGACGCCGATGACCTAAGCCACATAATTCAGCAGCCAGAGGAATCAGCCAGACAATTCTGGACACGGTTCCTAACCAAAAAAAATCAAATCGTCGACTGTCCAGACGCAGAGGCCCTAGCAGCCTTCAAGCATAACATCCGCGACGAGTGGCTTGCACGACACCTAGGACAGGAAAAGCCAAAATCTATGGCAGCCCTCACGACACTTATGACCCGCTTTTGCACGGGAGAAGACAGCTGGCTAGCTCACAGCAATAACATGACGAAGAGCCCTGGTAATTCGGATACCAAGGACAGCAGTGGCAGGTCGTGTCGCAACAAGCAAAAGCGCCGCATTAACGGCGACAATGCTGAGGATACGGCAGTTAATGCCGGATTCAAAGGCTCTAAACCCGGTCAGCGGAAAAAGCCATTCAAAAGAAATACTCCGGGCCTGTCCAGTTTGGACCGAATACTCGGCCGCTCATGCCAGATACATGGCACCCCCAAAAAACCAGCCAATCACACCAACAAGGACTGTTGGGTGTTCAAGCAGGCAGGCAAGCTAAATGCCGAAAGCAGAGACAAGGGGCTGCATAGCGATGACGAGGAGGAGCACCGGCCGCCGAACAACAGTGGACAGAAAGGTTTTCCCCCACAAGTGTGGACGGTGAACATGATATACGCAACCCACGTCCCCAAGAGGGAGCGGAAGCGTGTGCTAAGGGAAGTATACACGATGGAGCCAGTCGCCCCAAAGTTCAACCCATGGTCTTCCTGCCCGATCACTTTTGATCGAAGGGATCGCCCCACTAGCATCCGTCATGGCGGATTCGCCGCATTGGTTCTAGACCCAATTATCGATGGATTTCACCTCACTAGAGTCCTTATGGATGGCGGTAGCAGCCTGAACCTGCTTTATCAAGATATAGTGCGGAAAATGGGCATCGATCCCTCGAGGATTAAACCCACCAGAACGACCTTTAAAGGCGTCATACCAGGTGTAGAAGCCAACTGTACAGGCTCAGTTACACTTGAAGTGGTCTTCGGATCTCCGGATAATTTCCGAAGCGAGGAGTTAATCTTTGACATAGTCCCGTTCCGCAGTGGCTATCACGCACTGCTCGGGCGAACCGCATTTGCCAAGTTCAATGCGGTGCCGCACTACGCATACCTCAAGCTCAAGATGCCAGGCCCTCGAGCCGTCATCACGGTCAATGGAAACACCGAACGCTCTCTCCGAACGGAAGAGCATAGCGGAAGTACAAAGCAGCCTCTCAAGGCAATTCTCCAGTCCGGCCATTAAACATCCGGACACCGTCAAGCGCGTCCGAAGTAACCTACAACAAGACCACCTGGCACGTTCCGAGCAAGCGTAGCAATGCGGCCCCAATCCCAGCCCTCGCGAACTTGTGAAACCAGTGTTGCGCGTACATAACTACGCTCTAGAAATACCATGGGCACAGGGGAAGGGGCACCATCACGGCATGCCCGAAACGCGGCTTAAACCACACTAGGGGCTGCCGATTTCTTAAATTTTCTCTTATTTTCAGGACTCCATTCTTGGGAAGGCTTGTCCGGCAGTACAATTGCCGCACAAACGATACAACCAGGGAAGCAGAAAGCTACGCCGTGCTATGGAACTCTAAGGTGGTCTCTATAGCGAGTAGTATACCTGTTTCACATGCCATTCCGCAGCTCACCCCTAGAAAGGACATGTTAAATAGTCCCATCTTTTGCTTATTGCACTATTTGTATTGTTCTGCTTTGATCGCAGCTTTTTTTAATGCATAGCTTCCGTCTATTATTGCATTACCTTTTTTACGAATATTTTTTTATTAATGACATGTTGCACCCGTACACTTTGGTACGGCCAATACGCCAGGGGCTTAAGTATCGCACAATAGGGTGTGAGAAGTCCGAACACTTTCACAAGTGCGGCACCCCGAAGTTATAGCATTATATGCATCGGCTCTGAATCATGTCTTGGGTCAATAGTTGGGTTTGCCCGGCTCCTATGTTTTGGTACCTTACGTTCCGTTATATCGGCTAAGGTAGCACTAGGAGAACTACTGCGATTGTGCCCCAGTTGAGCTGGGCTAAGCACCTCAGTAGAGAAAGCTAAAACTGACCGTCATGATGAGGCGAGAGCTGGTCGCTGTTCGAGAGGTTTTCGAGTCCCTAAAGACTTATGCTGCTTAGAGCGAGGAGTCGGCTTTGTCCGGCCTAGGCGTGGATAGCGCCCCGAACTCGGTCTTCCGAACACTAGGGGTTCGCCAAATTTAAAATTATAGCATTCTATGGCTAAGTGAGAGTGTCCAAGCATTATAGTACGATTGCCTTGTTCGTTGTGTTGAGCGCCTCCCTCGAAGGACCCAAGAATGGGAAAAAGAGCGCTCATGTTTATCCCGAACACCCCAGCACTCATGGCATGGGGGCAGAAGCCGATGACTCGCCATCTCTCAAATTTGATAAACGGCCGCACAAAAGGTAATATTTTAAATTCAAAAGCATTGCTTAGCGCATATGAACAAGTTTTCAGCGTACAGGAACACAAATGCGAGTTTACTAAAAAATTACATCTTTGGAGCATTCATCCGCTATAAGGCGGGCACCCTTCAGGATGCCCTCATAATACGCTTCCGGGACGCGATGCTCCTTGCCCGGCGGCAGCCCATCCTTCACCAGCTTCTCCTCATCCATCTTGCCCCAGTGCACTTTCGCACGGGCAAGCGCCCTACGGGCACCTTCAATGCAGATGGAGCGCTTGATTACTTCAAGCCGTGGACAGGCATCCACCAGCCGCCTCACCAGCCCGAAGTAGCTCCTAGGTAGAGCCTCTCCAGGCCAAAGCCGAACTACGAGGCCCTTTATGGCTTGTTCGGCCACCTTGTGGAGCTCGACCATTTGCTTCAGCTGGTCGCTCAGAGGCACCAGGTGTCCGGCCTCAGCATACTGAGACCAGAACACCTTCTCCGTCGAGCTCCCCTCCTCGGCTCGGTAGAAGGCGGCGGCATCAGACGCACTGCAGGGCAAATCTGCGAATGCTCCTAGAGAGCTCCGGACTCGGGTAAGTAACAAGTAATTCACTTTCACATGCTTGCTTTGCATAATGAATGCCTTACCCGCCGCTATCTTCTTCATCGCGTCAATTTCTTTGAGGGCTTTCTAGGTTTCGTCCTGGGCAGACTACGCACTTTTGAGGGCTGCCGCAAGCTCGGACGCTTGCGTCTTTGATTCAAGCTCCAAACTCTCGTGTTTTTTCACGAGAACCTGGAGCTCTTTCTGCACCCCCTCCACCCGCGCCTCCTGCTTCTCTCTCTCCGTGCGCTCCACGGCCGCTCTGTTTTCGGCCTCGGACAGCGCTTGCTTAAGGGTTGCCACCTCGGTCGTGGCCCCTATAATAGCACGTTGATCCTGTCATTTTTTGCAACCACATCTTCCCTATATAATTACGCAAGGTATTACTTACCTTCCTTCTCCTCGAGTTGCCTCTTGGCATGGCCGAGCTCGTTCTCGGACCGCGCGAGGTTTTGCTTCAGCGTATCCACCTCCGCAGTCAGTGCGGCGGAGGCCAGCAGCGAAGCCTGCATACGCATATTGACTTGATTATGTTAGACTCTTGCGAATGTTATTAGATCCTCTATTCAGCTTTTCTTTCCGAACGCCGAACAGAGCATCAGGGGCTACTGTCTATGCGGTAATATTTTTATTCTTTACTTACCTCAAAGCCTGTTAGAAGGCTGGCACAGGCTTCAGTCAGTCCGCTCTTGACGGACTAAACCTTCTCGATCACCGCACTCATAATAGTGCGGTGCTCCTCGTCGATGGAGGCGCCTTTAAGCACCTCCAGCAAATTGTCCAGTGCCTCCGGTTGGACGGAGGTCACCGGCTCGGTAGGCTTGCCCCTTTTGGAAGGAGGCTACCTACCGGAGTCCAGAACCATTGAAGGTTCCGGCGCGGTGCCCTTGGGGGTTCTATCCCCTCTACGCCTGGAGTCCGGGAGGTCGCCTTGCGGCGCCTCCAGGACCACCTCCTCCTGGCTTGGAACCTGTTGGGACGCCACCTCGGCGTCGTTCGTAGGGTGGGGGGAGGAAGCCGTCGAAAGTGAATTCACATCCGACGAATCCATGGAGCCGCTCGATGACTCGTCGAGCCCGGCCTTGGGCGGACTGCATAAACATGTTCGACATAAGGAAAAGTTGTGCAATGGAGGAATACTATGAATCACTCTGGTATCCAGAAACTTACGATCTCGCCAAGGGCTTGGCCCTGTGCGGCCACTCCTCTTCGCCGTCGTCGGCGTTGGTGGGGCCGTCCGGAGGAAGGGTTTTCCCCTTCTTGGACCCTTCAGCCTCCCCAGTTGGGGCGGCCTTCCTTTTCTTCTCTCCCCCCACTGGAGGGGGAGAGGTCTCTTCTTCCTCCTCCTCGTCTTCACGGGAGGAGTGCGTCTTGGAGTCGTCGGATGATGAATCCGACACCCCCAGGCGCCGGGCACTCTTTCGAGTCCCCGTGGCCTTCTTCTTGGCCTTCTTCTCCGGCACCACATAGGGTGCCGGAACCAGCAGCTTCGCCAAGCGAGCGTCCGCTGGGCCTTCGGGCAAAGGAGCCGGACAGTTGATCTGTCCGGACGTCTCCTGCCAATCCTGTGAAATGTAAGGGAGCTTAGATCCCGCATAGAGTCAAACTATGAAGAACTAATACCCTGTAAAAGGTAAAAACAGCTTACCGCACGAGCGCGACGCTGCGTGCTGAATCCGCGATCCTCGGTAGCGGATGTGGGGGCCTCGGCGCCCTTGAAAAGCACCTTCCAGGCATCTTCGTACGTCGTGTCAAAGAGCCTGCTCAGAGTTCGGTGCTGCGCCGGTTCAAACTCCCACAGTTTGAAAGCCCGTTGTTGACACGGGAGGATCCGACGGATGAGCATAACCTGGACTATGTTGACAAGTTTGAGCTTCTTGTCCACCAGGGTTTGGACGCATGTTTGGAGTCCGGTCAGCTCTCCTTCTTTACCCCATGACAGGCCCGTCTCTTTCCAGGAGGTGAGCCGCGTAGGGGGTCCAGATCAGAAATTGGGGGCTGTGACCCATTCAGGGTCGCACGGCTCGGTGATGTAAAACCACCGCAATTGCCACCCCTTTAGGGACTCCACGAAGGAGCCCTCAGGCCATAGGACGTTGGGCATCTTTCCCACCATGGCGCCTCCGCACTCCTCTTGAGTGCCGCGCACCACCTTCGGCTTGACGTTGAAAGTCTTGAGCCATAGGCCGAAATGGGGGCGGATGCAGAAGAAAGCCTCGCACACGACGATAAACGCCGAGATATTGAGGACAAAGTTCGGGGCCGGATCGTGGAAATCCAGGCCATAGTAGACCATGAGCCCCCAAACAAATGGGTGGAGAGGGAAGCCCAGTCCGCGGAGGAAATGGGGGAGGAACACCACCCTCTCATGGGGCCTAGGGGTGGGGATGAGCTGCCCCTCTTCGGGAAGCCGGTGCGCAATGTCGTTAGACAAGTATCCGGCCTTCCTCAGTTTTTTAATGTGTCCCTCCGTGACGGAGGAGACCATCCACTTGCCTCCCGCTCCGGACATGGCTGGAGAAGGTTGAGGTGGGGTGTGCGGACTTGGGCGCTGGAGCTCGAGTGCGCGGAAATGGATAGTCAAAGGAGGAAGAAGGCGTGGATGAAAAGGTGGATCCTTATCCCCTTATATGGGCAGACGCGACTATGCGCCCCCACCAGCCTGGTAAAACTCGCTTATCTCCCAAGCGTCGTAGTCAATGGCGCGGTTGGGTTACCCACACCCGTATTGATGAGAATCCCGGAATAAGGGGACACGATCTCTGCTTTAACAAGACGTGCCAAGGAAACCGCCTCGCTAAACGCGCTGAGGTGGGATAGTAAAATGATTCGAATAAAGACTTGGCCGTGGTGTGATGTCACGCTATGGAATACGTCAGCAGATTAGATTTGTGTAAATATTATTCTCTCTATGGCAATATGTGGAAACTTATTTTGTAGAGCCGGACAGTACCTTTGTGTTCAAAATCTTCTATGAAGTACTTGGAGGAGGAACCCGCCTTGCAATGCCGAAGACAATCTGTGCACCGGTCTCGTCGTCATTGAAGCCTGGTTCAGGGGCTACTGAGGGAGTCCTGGATTAGAGGGTGTCTAGATGGCCGGACTATACCTTCGGCCGGACTCCTGGACTATGAAGATACAAGATTGAAGACTTCATCCCGTGTCCGGAAGGGACTTTCCTTGGCGTGGAAGGCAAGCTTGGCGATACGGATATGTAGATCTCCTACCATTGTAACCGACTCTGTGTAACCCTAGCCCTCTCCGGTGTCTATATAAACCGGAGAGTTTTAGTTCGTAGGGCGAACAACAATCATACCATAGGCTAGCTTCTACGGTTTAGCCTCTCTGATCTTGTGGTAGATCTACTCTTGTACTACCCATATCATCAATATTAATCAAGCAGGACATAGGGTTTTACCTCCATCAAGAGGGCCCGAACCTGGGTAAAACACCGTGTCCCCTGCCTCCTGTTACCATCCGACCTAGACGCACAGTTCGGGACCCCCTACCCGAGATCCGCCGGTTTTGACACCGACAAGAGCCCTGGCTGGATTATGGCCAACAAGATTGGGATGCGGAAGACGAAGAAATTCGACGCCCACCCACCACCCACTTCATAGCCACTGTCGGTGATTTAACCGACATGCTCGACTTCGACTCCGAAGACATCGACGGTATGGACGACGATGTAGGAGATGAACACGAACCAGCGCCTATAGGGCACTGGAAAGCCACCTTGTCATATGACATATACATGGTGGATACACCCAACGAAGGCAATGGCGATGAGATAGCGGAGGATGACCCCTCCAAGAAGCAACCCAAGCGCCGGCGTCAGCGGCGCCGCTCTAAGTCCTGCCAAAGCAAAAGTGGTGATACCGGCACAGGAGATAATAACACTCCGGATAGCGCCGAAGACAACAACAATCCCCTCCAGCAAGATTTAGAGCAGGAGGACGAAGGAGCCAGCTCTCCTGAGAGAGCGGCTGGTGGAGAGGAGGATGACAATTACATGCCCCCCTCCGAAGACGAGGCAAGCCTCGGCGACGATGAATTCGCAGTCCCAGAGGATCCCGTTGAACAAGTGCGCTTCAAGCGCCGGCTTATGGCCATGACAAATAGCCTGAAGAAAAAGCAGCAACAGCTTCAAGCTGATCAAGATCTGCTAGCTGACAAATGGACTGAAGTCCTCGCAGCCGAGGACTATAAACTCGAGCGCCCCTCCAAGAGTTACCCAAGGCGCAGGTTACTACCACGACTGGAGGAAGAAGCGTATGATATGGCTGATCGGCCACCTCGTGGCCGCGATAGAGAGGCATTCCAGCCAAAAGCTCAGCCTCCACCCCAACGCCATTCAAATAAAAAGGCATGGGGAGATACACCAGACCTGCGAGACATATTGGAGGACAGGGCCAAGCATTCAAGATCGATGTACGGATCGCGAGGGCGCACCACTCTGCAAAACGACAAACGTCACGCCGGATACAGTAAAAGCAAATCCGGCCGGGCCGGACACAGTGGGCAAGACCCATTCGAGCTGCGTCGAGATATAGCCCAGTACAGAGGTGCCGCACACCCGTTATGCTTCACAGACGAAGTAATGGAACATCAATTCCCAGAAGGTTTCAAACCGGTAAACATTGAATCATACGCCGGCACAACAGATCCCGTAGTATGGATTGAGAACTTCCTCCTCCACATCCACATGGCCCGCGGTGATGACTTACATGCCAGCAAATACCTCCCACTAAAGCTCAAAGGACCAGCGCGGCATTGGCTTAATAGCTTGCCAGCGGACTCCATTAGCTGTTGGGAAGATCTGGAAGCCGCATTCCTCGACAACTTTCAGGGCACTTATGTGCGACCACCGGACGCCGATGATCTAAGCCAATAATTCAGCAGCCAGAAGAGTCGGCCAGGCAATTCTGGACTCGGTTCCTTACAAAGAAAAATCAAATCGTTGACTGTCCGGATGTGGAGGCCTTAGCAGCTTTCAAGCACAACATCCGAGACGAGTGGCTAGCCTGGCACCTTGGTCAGGAAAAGCCGAAATCTATAGCAGCCCTCACGACGCTCATGACCCGCTTTTGTGCGGGAGAAGACAGGTGGCTGGCTCGCAGTAATAACATATCAAAGAACCATGGTACCTCAGATGCCAAGGACGGCAATAGAAGGTCACGTCGCAACAAGCATAAGCGCCGCATTGACAGCGAAAATACTGAGGATACCGCAGTCAATGCCGGATTCAAAGGCTCTAAACTCGGTCAGCGGAAAAAGCCATTCAAACAAAGTACGTTGGGTCCGTCCAGCTTGGACCGTATACTCGATCACTCGTGTCAAATACACGGCACCCCAAACAAGCCAGCCAATCACACCAACAGGGATTGTTGGGTGTTCAAGCATGCCGGCAAGTTAATTGCCGAAAACAAGGACAAGGGGCCGCATAGCGATGACGAGGAGGAGCCCCGGCAGCCGCACACTAGAGGACAGAAGAGGTTTCCCCCGCAAATGCGGACGGTGAACATGATGTACACAACCCACATCCCCAAGAGGGAGCGGAAGCGTGCGCTCAGGGACGTATATGCGTTGGAGCCAGTCACCCCAAAGTTCAACCCTTGGTCCTCCTGTCCGATCACCTTCGATCGCAGGGACCACCCCACTAGTATCCGTCATGGCAGATTCGCCGCACTAGTTCTAGACCCAATCATCGACGGATTTCACCTCACTCGAGTCCTTATGGACGGCGGCAGCAGCCTGAACCTGCTTTATCAGGACACAGTGCGCAAAATGGGTATAGACCCCTAAAGAATCAAACCCACAAAAATGACCTTTAAGGGCGTCATTCCAGGCGTAGAGGCCCATTGCACAGGCTCCATTACACTGGAAGTGGTCTTCGGATCCCCGGATAACTTCTGAAGCGAAGAATTAATCTTCGATATAGTCCCGTTCCGTAGTGGTTATCACGCGCTGCTCGGACGAACCGCATTCGCTAGATTCAATGTGGTACCGCATTATGCATACCTCAAGCTCAAGATGCCAGGACCTCGCGGATTTATTACAATCAATGGAAACACAGAGCACTCTCTCCGAATAGAGGAGCACACCGCGGCCCTCGCAGCAGAAGCGCAAAGCAACCTCTCAAGGAAATCTACCAGTTCGGCGTTTCAAAGCCCGGACACCTTCAAGCGCGCTCGGGGCAATCGGCAAATAGACCGCCTGGCGCGATCTGAGCTCTCGTAGCAATACGGCGGCCACCCCAATCCCAGCCCGACGGCGATATTCGTGCCACGCGTACATAATTACGCATTAAAAATACCATGGGCACAGGTGGGGAGGGGGGCACAACTGCGGCACTCCCTAAAACGCGGCCTAAACCGCACTAGGGGCTTCCCGTTTGGTTATTTTTCTTTTTTTCTTTCAGGACCTTAATCTCTGGAAACACCGTCCGGCAGCCCTATTGCCGAACACATGATACAGCAACCAAGGAGGCAGACAGCTACGTTATACAATGGAATTCCCAGGTTGATTACAGATTTCATATCATTCCTCAGCTCGCCCTTGGAAGGGACGCAGTCCTACTCTTTTGCTTATCGCACTATCTGTATCACTCCGCTTTAACGCAATTTTTCAATAAACAATGCATGACATTACGACTATTATCGCATCCTTTATATATATATATATATGTGTGTGTGTGTGTGTGTGTGTGTTCATTAATGACGCCTTGCAACCGTACACTCTGGTACGGCCAATACACCAGGGGCTTATGTACCCCACAATGCGGTGTGAGAAGTCCGAACACTTTCACAAGTGCGGCACCCCGAACTTATAGCATTATATGCATCAGCTCCGAATCATGTCTTTGGTCAAATGTTGGGTTTGCCCGGCTCCTATGTTTTGGTACCTTACGTTCCACTCTATCGGCTAAGGTAGCGCTAGGAGAACTACTGCGATTGTGCCCCGGTTCTGCCGAGCTGAGCACCTCAGTAGAGAAAGCTAAAACTGACTGTCATGATAAGGCGAGAGACTGGTCGCTGTTCGGCGAGGTTTTTCGAGTCCCTAACGACTTATGCTGCTTAGGGCGAAGGGTCAGCTCTGTCTGGCTTACAGGCGTGTATCGCGCCCCGAATTCGGCCTTCCAAATACCAGGGGCTTCGCAGAAATTAAAAATTATAGAATTCTATGGCTAAGTGAGAGTGATAAAGCAATATTACTCTGGTTGCCTTGTTTGTTGTGCTGAGCACCTCCCTCGAAGGACCCAAATATGGGAACAAGAGTGCTCAGGTTTATCCCGAACACCCCAGCACTAGCGGCATGGGGCCAGAAGCCAAGGACTAGCCATCTCTCAGATTGGATAAACAGCCAAACAGAAGGTAATATTTTAAATTCTAACAAGCGTTGCATAGCAAATATGAAACAAGTTTTCATACATACAGGACAAAACGAGCAAGTCTCATTCAAATATTACATTTTTTGAACACTCATCCGCGATAAGACGGGCACCCGGCGGAACACCCTCGTAGTACATCTCGGGGTGGCGGTGCTCCTTGCCCTCCGGCGGCCCCTCCTTGATCAGCTTCACGGCGTCTAGCTTGACCCACTGCATTTTTACACGGGCAAAAGCCCGGCGTGCACCTTCAATGCAGACGGATCACTTGACGACCTCCAGCCGTGGGCAGGCATCCACAAGCCGCCTCACCAGGCCGAAGAAGCTGTTCGTAAGGGCGTCGCCAGGCCACAACCGGACTATGAAGCCCTTCATGGCCTGATCGGCTGCCTTATGTAGCTCAACCATCTGCTTCAGCTAGTCGCTCATTGGCACCGGATGTTTGGCCTCAGCATACTAAGACCAGAACAACTTCTCCGTCGACCTTCCGTCCTCAGCCTGGTAAAATTGTGCGGCATCGGACACATTGCGGGGCAAATCTGCGAATGCTCCTGAAGAGCTCCGGATTCGGGTAAGTAATCGGTAATTCACTTTTACATGCTTGCTTTGCATATAGAAAGCCTTACCCACCGCTATCTACTTCATCGCGTTGATCTCCTGAAGGGCCTTCTGGGCCTCAGCCTTGGCACTCTTCGCGCTCTCACGGGCCGCGGCAAGCTCAGACTCTCGCGTCTTCAAGTCAAGCTCCAAAGCCTCGTGCTTCGTCACGAGAGCCTGGAGCTCTTGCTGCACCTCGCCCACCCGAGCCTTGTGCCTCTCTCGCTCGGTGCGCTCCTTGGCCGCTGTATCTTCGGCCTTGGTCAGTGCTTGCTTGAGGGTCGCCACCTCGGTCGTGGCCCCTGGCAAAACATACAATGATCGTGTCACTTTGCAATCGCGTCCTTTTTTATATACACATATCTATAGACGGGGTATTACTTACCCTCGTTATCCTCGAGCCGCCTCTTGGCAAGGCCGAGCTCTTTCTTGGACCCATCAAGGTCCTGCTTCAGTACGACGACCTCCGCAGTTACTGCGGCGAACGCCAGCAGAGAAGCCTGCATATGCATATTGACATACTTATATTAGACTCCTGCGATATTATTTGATCCTCTGTTCGGCTTTTCTTTGTGAACACCGAACAAAGCATCAGGGGCTACTGTCTATGCGGTAATACTTCTACTACATTTTAAAACACATACCTCGAAGCCTGTTAGAAGGCTGGCGAAGGCTTTAGTCAATCCGCTCTTGGCGGACTGAACCTTCTGGATCACCGCACTCATGATGGTGCGGTGCTCCTCGTCGATGGAAGCACTGCGAAGCGCTTCCAGCAGGTTGTCCGGTGCGTCTGGATGGGCAGAGGTCACCGGCACTGGCATTTTGCCCCTCTTAGAAGGGGACCGCCTGCCCGAGCCCGGAACCGTTGGAGGATCCGGCGCGGTGTTCGGCTGAGGGCCGAACTCGGAGCTCTCGGGGACCCCGTCCCCTTGGCTCCCGGAGTCCGGAAGGTCGCCTTGAGGCGCCTCCGGGACGGTCCCCCCTCGATCCGGTGCCTCTTGAGACAACACTTCGGCATCATCGGTAGGATGAGGGGAGGTGGCGGTCGGGACTGGATCGCTATCCATGTCCGACGAGCCCAGGGAGCCGTCCGAGGATACCTCGATATTGGCTCGTAGCGGCCTGCGTAATTATGTTCGGCGATTAGGGAAAGCAGTGCGACAAAGGAATCCTATGGGTAACTTTGGTATCCGAATACTAACGATCTCCCCGGGGGCTTGGCCCTGGGCAACCACTCGTCTTCGCTTTCGTCGGCGGCGGTGGAGCTGTCCGGAAGGAGAGTCCTTCCCTTGTTGGACCCCCGACCTCCCCAGTTGGGGCGGCCTTCCTTTTCTTGTCTCGCCTAGTCGGTGGGGGAGCATCTTCTTCCTCTTCCTCGTCTTCAGGGGAAGAGTGCGCCGCAGAGTCGTCAGACGGTGAGTCCGACGACTCCTGGCGTCGGGAACTCTTTCGAGCTCCCTTGGCCTTCTTGGTCTTCTCCGGCAGCTTATAAGGGGCCGAAGTCAACATCTTCGCTAGAAGGGCGTCTGCGGGGCCTTCGGGCAAAGGAGCCGGACAGTCGATCTGTCCGGCCATCTTCTGCCAGTCCTGTCAAAGGCACGGGAGTTTAGATCCCGCATAAAGTCAATCTATATAAAAATAAGTACCCTGTGAAAGGTAAAACAACTTACCGCACTGGCTTGGCGCTTCGCCTGAATCTGCGATCCTCAGTGCTGGGGGGAGGGACCTCGGCGCTCTTCAACAGCACCCTCCAGGCATCTTCATGAGTCGTATCGAAGAGCCTGTTCAGAGTTCGATGCTGCGCCGAACTCCCAGAAGGTGAACTCCCATTGTTGGCACGGGAGTATCTGGCGGATGAGCATAACTTGGACTATGTTGACGAGCTTGAGCTTCTTGTCCACCATGTTTTGAATACATGTCTGGAGTCTGGTCAGCTCTTTTGAATTACCCCAGGACAGGCCCTTCTCCTTCCATGAAGTGAGCCGCATGGGGATGCCAGATAGGAACTCGGGGGCCGCTACCCATGCGGGGTCGCGCGGCTCGGTGATATAGAACCACCCCGATTGCCACCCCTTTATGGTTTCCACAAAGGATCCCTCGAGCCATGTTATGTTGGGCATCTTGCCCACCATGGCACCTCCGCACTCCGCCTGGCGGCCGCCCACCACCTTCGGCTTGACGTTGAAGGTCTTTAGCCATAAGCCGAAGTGGGGCTTGATGCGGAGGAAGGCCTCGCACATGACGATAAACGCCGAGATGTTGAGGATGAAGTTCGGGGCCAGATCGTGGAAATCCATCTCGTAATAAAACATGATCCCCGGACAAAGGGATGGAGAGGGAATCCCAGTCCACGGAGGAAATTGGTGAGGAATACCACCCTCTCGTGGGGCCTGGGGTGGGGATGAGCTGCCCCTCATCTGGGAGCCGGTGCGCGATGTCGTCGGGCAGGTATCTGGCTCTCCTCAGTTTTTTGATGTCTCCCTCCGTGACGGAGGAGACCATCCACTTGCCTCCCGCTCCGGACATGGTTGGAGAAGGTTGAGATGGAAGTGCGGACTTGGGCGCTGGAGCACGAGTGTGCGAAAACGGATGAGCAGAGGAGGAAGAAGGCGTGGATGGAAAGGTGAATCCTTATCCATTTATATGGGCGGACGAAACTAAGTGTCCCCACTTGCCTGGTAAAACTCACTTATCCCCCAAGCACCGCAATTGATGGCGCAGTTGGGTTACCCATGCCCGTATTGATGAGAATCCCGTAATAAGGGGACACGATCTCCGCTTTGACAAGACGTGTCGAAAAACTGCCTCGCGTTATGTGCGGGGCTGGTTAAAAGAAACGGTTCGAATAATCACCGGGCCATGACGTAACGTCGTGTTGCCAAAACAAGCCAGCAAATTAGATCTGCGAAAATATTATTCTCTCTACGGTGGAATGTGGAACTTATTTTGCAGGGTCGGACACTATCCTCGTATTCAAATTCTTCTGTGATGTATTCGGACAAAGAAACCCACCTTGCAATGCCGAAGACAATACTGCGTGCCAGACTCATCGTCATTGAAGCCTGGTTCAGGGGCTACTGAGGGAGTCCGGGATTAGGGGGTCTCCGGACAGCCGGACTATCTCCATTGGCCGGACTGTTAGACTATGAAGATACAAGATTGAAGACTTCGTCTCGTGTCCGGATGGGACTCTACTTGGCGTGGAAGGCAAGCTAGGCAATACGAATATGGATATCTCCTCTTTTGTAACCGACCTTGTGTAACCCTAACCCTCTCTGGTGTCTATATAAACCGAAGGGTTTTAGTCCGTAGGACAACAACCATAACATACAATCAGACCATAGGCTAGCTTCTAGGGTTTATCCTCTCTGATCTCGTGGTAGATTAACTCTTGTACTACCCATATCATTAATATTAATCAAGCAGGACGTAGGGTTTTACCTCCATCAAGAGGGCCCGAACCTGGGTAAAACTTCGTGTCCCCTGCCTCCTGTTCCATCCGGGCTAAACGCATAGTTCGGGACCCCCTGCCCAAGATCCGCCGGTTTTGACACCGACAAGGAGGAAGAGGATGCTGCACCATCTCCTAAGGCTCAAAAGCTTATGGGAGATGCAATCAAGTCAGGGGCTACTCCATCTAAGCCCAAATCTGCTCCCAAGGCTGCTGCTCAGAAACCCCCAAAACCCAAGAGGAACACCAGGAGTATACCCGCTGAGGAGAAGAACAAGGCCCCAGTGCCTGAAGTTGAAGAAGAGGAAGATGATTCTCTTGTTTTGAGGAAGTTGAAGCCCAAAATTCCTTACCACAATGATGCTCATCCAGTCGCTGAGGACATGCACATCAGGAAAGATGCGGGATTGAGGTTATGGAGACAGTCTGATCCCTATGCTGTTAGGAGGATGACTGCAGTTGACTACAGGTGCCATACAAAGGAACAACAAGATTTCAATGAGATAATTTTGCTTGACAAGAAGCCCATAGTGTGTGACATGAAATGGGTGGACTGGGAGTTCATCTAGGAAAATGAAGATCACTTCCCTAGAGTGTATGACAGCTTTAAGGCATGTGGAGTTGATGAATTCGTTGGACAAAAGCTCACCAAGTGGAATGATGAGTTGATCATGCAGTTTTACTGCACTGCCCACTTCTATCCAGATGGAAGGATAGTTTGGATGTCTGATGGTACTAGGTACCAGTCCACAGTTGAAGAATGGGCCAAGCTAATCAATGCCCCCAAACAACATGAAGATGACTTGGATGTGTGTGCCACTAAGAAGAAAGACCACAACTCAATGGCAAACATGTACAAGGAGATCCCTGGTAAGGCTTTGGAAACTCACAAGCTTGGATCTGTGCATTTCTTGTTGTCTGGTCTGCCTACGATCAACTAGATCTTAAGGCACACATTGCTACCCAAGTCAAGAGATCACAATATGATCAGAGGACACTCCGTCAACATGCTACATATTTTGATGTTCCCCAGAAGTTCAAAGTTATGAGCTTGATCGTAGAAACGATCAAAAGGACTCCTGCTGATCAAAAGAGGAGTTGTGGGTATGCTCCACATATTCAGGAGCTCATCAATTCTAAGATGCACACAGGGACTTATTTGCTAGACAAGGAGCATCTACCTCTATATCCTGAGTTTGAAGACAACACTATTGTGATGAATGAGGAAGAACCATCATCAGCTCAAGTCCAGGAGAAGAGAGCCAAGGAAAAGGCTGAGAAAGCTGCCTAGATGCCAAGTGTTGAAGAGGCATCTCGAGTCTTCCTGAAGAGCAAGCAAGATCAGTTAGGCTATCTAATTCAAGCTACACTGAGGATTGAGAAGGGCTTGGCCACCCTAACTCAGAATCAGGAGAGCCTAGAGAGGATTGTGTAGACAAAATTCTATGATCTTGATCTGAAGGTGACTGAGATTCAGACTGCAGTTGAGCAGCTTCGGGAGGAAGCAGAGGAGAGGAAAGGAAAAGCAACCACTGATGCTTTTCAGCGTGTGCCACGAGGTCGAAGGTCTACTACAGTGCTAGTCTTAGATGCCAGAGCTTCAGTGTCAGCACCAGCAGCTACAGCTCCAGTGCCACCTCCAGCACCCACTCCATCCGCTCCAACTACATCATCGGAAGCCTTCATCCTTGGAGTTCTATCTACACCACCTCCCAAAGACCAAGTCTGAGAGACGTATAGCACTATGCATTTTCAAAAAATTTGGTAACTTTTGGCCAAAGGGGGAGAAATATGTATAGATCATACGCTTCGAGAGAGAGTGTCTCCTTTTTATCTCTGTCGCTTTTGGTTGAACTTTTTGTGTGCTTGTGTGAGATACTTTATATACATATGTCCTTGTGAGATACTTATGTGATCATGTGGTTGATCATATGCTACATTAATGCTTAGCTGAATGATGCTATCCTTTATATTCCATATATGATCATTCACTTGCTTGGTGATGAGTGCATGCTTTTAATTTCTATCATTTTGAGCGCTCCATCAAGATGTATGTGACATTGAAGAGTAACCCATGATCCTAATCGATTGTGCATTTGCATTCAAAAGCAAATTTTAAATAATGCACAAATTTAGGGGGAGCTCTTGCTTATCACATACTTCTCAAAGCGGCGATGTTTTTCAATCTTATAATCATTTGTCGAATCTTTGATCTATATGTTGTCATCAATTACGAAAAAGGGGGAGATTGAAAGTGCAACTATCCCTGGCTGGTTTTGGTAATTCCTAACAACATATAACTCATTGAGCTAATGCTACTTGAAGATAAATATTTCAGGAAAAGCTCAATGATTGGCATGGCATGGATTAGAAAGTGGACCCCTCAAAATGCTAAGGACAAAAGATTGGCTCAAGCTCAAAGCACAAGACTCTAGATTTTACTTTTAGTGATCCAATAACACATTGAGTCCATAAGAAAAGTCAATACTATTAAAAGGGGGTGAGGTGTTGCTTAATGAGTTGCTTGCTCAAAATGCTTAGTGATATGCTCCAAAAACCCTCAACTACTTTCTCATATCCACATATGTCCCAAACCAAAAGTCAAACTCAGCCCCACTGAAATCTTCTATCCGGCGCCACCGAGTTCACTTGACATAGCTACTGCCAGAAACCCTAGTCACTTCGGTCTCACCAATAGGGATCTCGGTCTCACCGAGATGGGATTGCAAACTCTCTGTTTCCCTTCGTAACGTTTCGGTCCAACCGAGATGAGCGATCGGTCCCACCAAGATTGCAATGCCAACTCTCTATTTCCCTTTCGTAACATTTCAGTCTAACCGAGATGAGCGAATCGGTCCCACCCAGTTTGCCTGACCAACTATCTGTTTGCCTATTACCAAAATCCACTAGGAGAAAATGGGTCAAATGTGAAGCACATTAGTGCCGGTTTGATTTTGAGCCGGCACTAATGTGTGCATTAGTGCCGGTTCCAACGGCTAGCCGGCCTCTCTCATTAGTACCGGTTCATGCCAAAAACTGGTACTAAAGTGAGTGGTGGCCGGATGTTGTCAGTCCGGGGCCCCTCCAGCACCTTTAGTACCGGTTTGTGGCACGAACCGGTCCTAAAGGTTCTCCTACATAAACCCTTCGTCCACCAGCTCGCTCTGTTCTTCCCCTTTCCCATCTCCTCTCTGTTCTTCCCCTCTTCCTCTCAATCTCATCACACATTTTGCCCAAAATTTGTCAAGATTTGAAGGCCCCCATCCATTCAAATGATCACAAAGGTTAGCAATTTTGTCCTTTCATCTCTCATTGCTAGATTAGCTCTTGCAATGCTTTATTTAGTGATTGATTTGTGAGTTTAGTAATTTGGGAGGAATTATATATATGTGATAGTATTTGATTTATATGCAATTCGAGGTCAAAGATAACACTTAGTTTGCATATGTAGGTGTGGTTTACTTAGTGCCTTCTAAATCTCCATCGTAACCACTATCGATCGCCCACAACATCCCATCGCCGGCACCACCTTGTGGCAAGCCTCTTGTTCATGAATGTTTTATATAAAAAATTGATGTTTGTGTGATTTGGATATATAGTTACTCTACCCATACGTTGTTTGTTATACATAGTGCCATGGTTTTGATATCCGTCCCCGTCGGCCCTCATCCATCCGGGTTATGATTCGGATGTGGTATATTCTCTTTTAAAACTATTTGTTTCATTTCTTGTTTATGACAAATTATGCCCATCAAGTTGACATAGATATTTGTATGTAGGAGGTAGTTGAACCGGAAATTCCAACCGACCCTATTGTCGAGAGGTTAAATTTAGTTGAAAGAGAAAATGAGGATTTGAAGTAAAAATTGAAAACAATTGAGGGGGATAAGATGGAATTGGAGTTGCATGTTGCCGATGTTGTCGATGATCACAATATTAAGATGGAGAAAATGCGCTTGAAGATTAGAAAGATTAGAAAATATGCCATTCATAGTGAGGCTCGGTATCATTATGTTGTTGGATCAATTGTTACCTTAGTTGCAATCCTGATCGCATTTGTTGTTGCATTTAAATTCTTTAGATAGAGAGTTATTTGTTTGTTGCATTCAAGTGTTGTATGAACTTGTATTAATTTGGTGTTTTCGGTGTTGTGTAATGAAGATGAGACGACAATGGATGTACGATGACCGATGCTCTCCCGAGTTCATTAATGGCGTGCAAACTTTTCTGCTTGCGGCTAAGGCAAACAAGCGGGTGGATGGTTTTATGCCTTGTCCATCTGTTGGATGTAAGAATGATAACAATTACTCCAAGTCAAGAACCATTCACGTCCACCTGTTTAAGTCCAGTTTCCCCGCTATAATGTTTGGACCAAGCACGGAGAAAGAGGTGTTATGATGGAAGACAATGAAGAAGAAGAGGACGACGATAGCTATCCTGGCCATGATGGGTTCCCTGAATACGATGATACAACAATGGGGGAAGAAGCTGAGCTGGCAATGCCGGAAGAAGCTAAAGAAGAGGCATCAGATGAGGCCACTGATGATCTAGGTCGGGCCATTGCCGATGCAAAGGGAAACTGTGCAAATGATTTGGAGAAGAAGAAGTTGCAGCGCATGTTAGAGGATCACAAGAAATTGTTGTACCCGAATTGCGAAGTTGACAAGAAAAAGTTGGGCACCACACTGGAATTGCTGCAATGGAAGGAAGAGAATGGTGTATCTGACAAGGGATTTGGAAAGTTGCAGGTAACGATAAAGAATATGCTTCCAAAGGACAACGAATTGCCTGAGAGTACGTACGAATTAAAGAAGGTTGTCTGCCCTCTAGGGTTAGAGGTGCAGAAGATACATGCATGCCCTAATGACTACATCCTCTGCCGTGGTGAGTACGAGGATTTGAATGCTTTGCCGGTATGAGGTGCATTGCGCTATAAGATCAGGCGCGATGACCCTAGTGATGTCGAGGGCGAGCGCCCCAAGAAGAAGATTCCTGCCAAGGTGATGTGGTATGCTCCTATAATACCACAGTTGAAAAGTTTGTTACAAAACAAAGAGCATGCCAAGGCGATGCGATGGCACAGAGAAGACCGTAAGAAAGACGGAAAGTTGAGAGTACCCACTGACGGGTCGCAGTGGAGAAAAATCGAGAGAAAGTACAGGAAGGAGTTTTCAGATGACGCAAGGAACGTATGGTTTGCTCTAAGCGCAGATGGCATTAATCCTTTTGGGGAGCAGAGCAGCAACCATAGCACCTGGCCTGTGACTCTATGTTTGTATAACCTTCCTCCTTGGTTGTGCATGAAGCGGAAGTCCATTATGATGCCAATGCTCATCCAAGGCCCTAAGCAACCCGGCAACGACATTGATGTGTACCTAAGGCCATTAGTTGAAGAACTCTTACAACTGTGGAATGGAACAGGTGTACGTGCGTGGGATGAGCACATGGGGGAAGAATTTGACCTAAAGGCCTTGCTGTTCGTGACCATCAATGATTGGCCTGCTCTCAGTAACCTTTCAGGACAGACAAACATGGGATATCGCGCATGCACGCACTATTTGGATGATACCGACAGTATATATTTGGACAATTGTAGGAAGAATGTGTACCTGGGACATCGTCGATTTCTTCCGAGTAGGCATCCCGTAAGAAAGAAAGGCAAGTATTTAAAAGGTGAGGCGGATCACCGGACGAAGCCTCGCCACTGTACTAGTGCTGATGTACATGATATGGTCAAGGATTTGAAGGTAGTCTTTGGAAAGGGTCCTGGCGGACAACTTGTTCCAAATGACGCTGACGGACGCGCACCCATGTGGAAGAAGAAATCTATATTTTGGGACCTGCTCTATTGGAAAGACCTAGAGGTCCGCTCTGCAATCGACGTGATGCACGTGATGAAGAATCTTTGCGAGACCCTGCTTGGCTTCTTGGGCGTGTATGGGAAGACAAAAGATACACCTGAGGCACGGGAGGACCAGCAATGTATGCATGGAAAAGACGACATACATCAGGGTCATGCTAGCTACGCTCTTACCAAAGAAGAGAAGGAAATCTTCTTTGAATGCCTGCTCAGTATTAAGGTACCATCTGGCTTGTCGTCGAATATAAATGGAATAATAAACATGGCAGAGAAAAAGTTCCAGAACCTAAAGTCTCATGACTGCCATGTGATTATGATGCAACTGCTTCCGGTTGCATTGAGGGGGCTTCTACCGGATAACGTTCGATTAGCCATTGTGAAGCTATGTGGATTCCTCAATGCAATCTCTCAGAAGGTAATCGATCCAGAAATCATACCAAGGTTAGAGAATGATTTGGTGCAATGTCTTGTCAGTTTCAAGTTGGTGTTCCCACCATCCTTCTTCAACATCATGATGCACGTCCTAGTTCACCTATGCGAAGAGATTAACGTTTTGGGTCCTGTATTTCTACACAATATGTTCCCCTTTGAGAGGTTCATGGGAGTCTTAAAGAAATATGTTTATAACCGTGCTAGGCCAGAAGGAAGCATCTCCAAGGGCCATGAAAATGAGGAGGTCATTGAGTTTTGTATTGACTTTATTCCTGACCTTAAGCCGATTGGTGTTCCTGAATCGTGGCATAAGGGCAGACTAGATGGAAAAGGCACGCTAGGAGGGAATCAAAAAATATGTATGGACGGACATTCTCTCACTGAAGCACACTACACAGTTCTACAGAATTCCGCCTTGGTGGCTCCGTATATGGACAAACACAAGAATTTTCTACGCTCCAAACACCCGGAGCGGTCTGATGACTGGATTACACGTGAACAAACCAGGAGTTTCGCCGGCTGGTTGCAGACACGTACCATGAATGATGCCTCTATTGAAGATGACTTGTACTCGCTGTCCCAGTTACCATCTTCGAATATAATGACTTTCAAAGGGTACGAGATAAATGGTAATACATTTTACACGATCGCCCAAGATAAGAAGAGCACCAACCAAAACAGTGGTGTCTGCTTTGATGCAACAACCAAGACGGGAAAGGAAACATATTATGGTTACATAGAGGAGATATGGGAACTTGACTATGGACGTGGTTTGAAGGTCCCTTTGTTTCGGTGCAAATGGGTCAATATGACACGAGGCGGGGTAACGGAAGACCCGCAGTATGGAATGACAACAGTGGATCTCAACAATCTTGCGTATGCAGACGAACCATTCATCCTAGCTAATGATGTGGCACAGGTTTTCTATGTGAAGGATATGTCTACCAAGCCGATAAAAAGAAAAGATAAGGAAGCCAATGAATCATTTGATGAGCCAAAGAGCCACATAGTTCTTTCCGGGAAGAGAAACATCGTGGGAGTGGATGACAAGACAGACATGTCAGAAGATTATGAAAAGTGTGACGAAATTGCTCCATTAATAGTGAATATTAACCCGAGCATCCAGTTAAATGATGAAGATTTTCCTTGGCTACGGCGCAAAGGGACACACGTGAAGAAAAAGTTTCACACCCAAAGATCTGGGATGTGATCGGCTTCACTACATCACTTTCTTTTGTGTTTCACACCCAGGTGGGAATCTCTGTAATAGTTAGGGTAGTTATGTGTTTTGGCATTTGAAACGCGAAGAAATTTTATGTGCAAACAAATTCTTTCATGCATTTACTAATTTTTTAGCTAAATGACCCTGAAATTGAAAAGCATTTCAAACGAAGTCAGAAAAGGTTGAAAGTGGACAATCTCTTTTGAAGTATCAGGGTTTCGGACGAAAACTCATCCGTTACAAAGGCATTTCATTTTTTAAATAACCTAAGCATTACCAAATTGAATATAATGATAAAACACACTAATATTAAACATAAGAAAAAAGAATCACTGAAAAATCTATTTTCAAAGTTAAGTTATTCACAAACTAGTGATTCGCACAAATTTCAAATAATTCAAAATGTAAACTATTCAAATTTGTAAACTACCGGCACTAATAGAAAGTTTGTAATTTTTTGTACCTAAAGCAAAAATATTCACAAAGAAACACTAAATAAAACAAAAAACAACTCAAAAATAAATAAAACAAAAATAAATAATACAAAAATAAATAAAGAAAAAAAAGAAAATAAAAAGCCCGCCTACTGCGCCACAGCGGCCTGCATACGACTAGAAACCCAACCTGTTGTTGGGCCAGGATGCAGGCCCGCAAAGGCCAAGTAGGCCCACAGGGCAGCACAGAACATTTAGGCCCAGTAGGCCTGCTTTGGAGAGGAGCTCGAGAGAGCTACCGCACTGGGGTTTATAAACCAGTGCGGACGCCCCCCGGCTAGCGAGGTGGGACTAAACTTGCCACACCGCACCTGCGCCAGCGCACCCCCTTTAGTACCGGGTCGTGGCTCCAACCGGTACTAAAGGGGGGCCTTTATTACCGGTTGGTGCCACCAACCGGTACTAAAGGGGTGTGGTTCCCGCCGCTTCGCCTAGCCAAAACAGACCTTTAGTACCAGTTGGTGGCTCCAACCGGTACTAAAGGTGCCCTCTATATAAGTAGCACTTGAAAAAATTTCATTCTCCCTCTGTTTCCCCATCGAAGCACCGCCTGCCCCGATCGATCGACGCTGTCGCCGCCCCCGTCCCGCGCCGTCCCCGTCGCCGCCCCTGTCGCGCGCCGTTGCAGTCGCCGCCCCCGTCCCTGTCGATGCCCTCGTCTCCATCGCCGCCCCGGCCCGACCCCGTGTCGCCGCGCCCGTCACGTCGCTGCCCCCGGCCGTCGCCTCGCCATCGCCGTCGCTCCGCTGTGAGCTATCCCCCCTCTCCCTCGCCCCCGGCGGCCACCATGGGCGTTGCCCCTCCCCGAGCCCATACACACACAAGCATGATGAACACACACACACACACATTTCCTTAAGTTATTAGTATATACGTATTTTTGTATGTTTAATTAGTTTACATGTTTTAGATTATTATTTTTTCACTAGTATATATGTATGAATGCATGTTAGATGGATATAATTAGTGTTTAATTAGTATGGAATTTTTTATATAATGTTGTTTTTCTGTTTTTTAATGGGTGTATAGAAGTTGTTTTTTCTGTTTTTAGTGTTAGATGCTTAATTAGTATGAAATTGCATATAGAATTGCTTAATTAGTATGATAGCATTTTTTAACTTTGTATATAAGAAATCACAATCCAATAATTTTAAAAATGTTACTTTTGAGGCATATAGTATTTTTTCTCAACGATGCCCGGCCCGCATCCTCACCGTCGACCTGTTCGTGATGACGTCCTGCTTCAGAGGACCCATGTCCGGGACTGGGCTCCGCCGGGCTGGCACTGGGAGGTCCTACCTTAAGGGGCTCGCCGCTTGGTGAGGAACCCGGGTCCCGTCGTGGACCCTGATCTCCTTTGGTGGCATTCACGTGGGCCACATTCGGGGCAGAGGGAGCCGGCCCCGCCGGAGGTGATGCGTCACCATGTCAGGGAGGAGGACGAGCACGTCCATCGCTACATGGCTGCTATGGACGTCAGGTTCTCCAATACCTGGCAGGTTCTTTGGGCAGATGACTGGAGATATGATCCTGTGATGGTTCCTTCTCATTGGGTGTCAATGTGATTCTTCTATAGTATTCGATATTTATTATCTACCTAGCCAGTGATTATTCGAGACGATGTATTCGAGATTATATATTATTTGAGACGATGTATTCGATATTATATATTATCCGAGACGATGTATTCCAGATTATATATTATTCGAGACGATGCATATTATGTACTATATGATTCAGTTTTTCCTTATTGATTGCATCCATGCATTGTAATTTGAGTACTAAATTGTTTTATATTTCTTATGGATTACTGTTAAATAATAGATATGGCGGACAATACTGGCAGAAAGGGAGAAGAGGCCATGTTCGAGATCATACGCAGCCCTACCAGGCCAGATGATCTGAATGAAGCAGATGACGGCTCCCAATATCTGAACAATACTGGGGAGAGTGATGATAAGATAATCGATCAGGACGACCGAGCTGATGAAGTCATGAACTATGATTATGATTATGATTATGACGACACGGACAATGTTGATCTCGAAATAACAAAGATTACCGGCGAGGTATATTTATAAGCAGGCATCTAGTGATCATCACTTATTTTTTTATTTGAAGATATATTAACGAATCGATCTTTCTTCTTTCAGCCCTCCGGATTGAGCAAATCTGCTTCTACAGACACCAGGAAAAAGCGAGGCCCGGGCAAAAAGTTGAAGGAGCGTGTAAAGTACAACATCGATTCCATCAAAGCTTCTGGTGAACCCCTTTTGCCTAAGAACATTCCGAACAAGTTGGTTCGTCAGTGCGGAGTTCTTGTGAAGGACCAACTCTCGATCTCCATTCAAGAATGGAAAGAGCCAAAAACTAAACGTCCAAATGTTACTTGGGTCGACGACAGAGCAAAAGACAATCTTTGGGAATCTCTGATGGAACATTTCACCCTACCAGATTATTCCACTGATGCAGATGTGCATAAAGTCAAGGACGTTGCTCTTAAAAAGATGGCAATTGCATTCAACACCCACAAGAAAACTGTATGGGCCAACTACCTCGCTGCAGACAGGAAGACTCCTGAATTCACTGGAACACTTGAGAAGCAAAGAGAACACTGGCCCGCTTTCATGGAATTCAAGGAATCAGAATTATCTAAGGAATGACACAGAAAAAACAAGGCCAATGCCGCAAAAAAGACGCAGTTCCACAGGCTGGGGCCAGGTGGCTACGCGGTGGCAATGCCTAAGTGGGATAAGTCTGAGCAAGATATGGAGGATGCAGGGGCCAGTCCGGTTACTAGGTGCTGGCCCCCAGGTGCAGAACTTGGTTCTATGCGCATGGGGGGAGTTGGACCCGAAGACAGGCAAGGTTTCGAAGAAGGCAAGTCTAAAAGGAGCCGAACAAAAGTTACTTGATGCAATAGAAGATGCTCGAAAGGGGGTGCTCAGGCCCAACAAAGAGAACGACGAGCTTACGCGCGCCCTGGGAAATCCTAAACACCCGGGAAGAACATGAGGCAAGGGTGTTATTCCCTGGTATGATGGCTTTTCCGAATGGAACGACGACTACAAGATCCGTGCAAGAAAGAAGAGGGAGGAAGAGAAGAAGAGGAAGCTGGAGGAGGAGCAGAGGAAGCAGGACGCAGAATGCCTTCAAGGCCTAGAAGCAAGGCACGCAGACTTGGCACTCAAATTCCAGCAGCAGCAGTAGATCGACTCACTTAGCCAGGAAAGGGGGTCCCAGCAGCGGCAGCACCAAGCGGATGATCGTCCAGCATTGGATAGCACCGTCCCATCCATGCCGAGAAGCAGTGTTGGTTCCGCCCCGGGCGACGCACTGCTGGATACATACCCTGTGGATGACATCATAGAGAACACTAACTGTGAGCTACACTTCAAAATGAAGAACATATCCATGAAGGTGGTGGACGCCGTTGCTTTTACAATTACCGCCGAAGCAACCTTCCATTGCACCCCGATTCCAGCGGGCTATGCTCTTATATTTCTTATGGATTAGTGTTAAATAAAAGATATGGCGGACAATACCGGCAGAGAGGGAGAAGAGGCCATGATAGACATCATACGCAGCCCTACAAGGCCAGATGATATGAATGAAGCTGATGACGGCTCCCAATATCTGAACAATACCAGGGAGGCTGATGATAAGATATTCGATCAGGACAACCGAGCTGATGAAGTCATGAACTATGATTATGATTATAATTATGATGACAAAGACAATGTTGATCTTGAAATAACAAAGACTACCGGTGAGGTATATTTATAAGCAGGCATCTAGTGATCATCACACTTTTTTATTTGAAGATATATTAACGAATCGATCTTTCTTCTTTCAGCCCTCCGGATCAAGCAAATCTGCTTCTACGCACAGCAGGAAAAAGCGAGGCTCGGGCAAAAAGTTGAAGGAGGGTGTAAAGTACAACATCGATTCCATCAAAGCTTCTGGCGAACCCCTTTCGCCTAAGAACATTGCGAACAAGTTTGTTCGTCAGTGCGGAGTTCTTGTGAAGGACCAACTCCCGATCTCCATTCAAGAATGGAAAGAGCCAAAAACTAAACGTCCAGATGTTACTTGGGTCGACGACAGAGCAAAAGACAATCTTTGGGAATCTCTGATGGAACATTTCACCCTACCAGATTATTTCACTGATGCAGATGTGCAGAAAGTCAAGGACGCTGCTCTTAAGAAGATGGCAATTGCATTCAACACCCACAAGAAAACTGTATGGGCCAACTACCTCGCTGCAGACAGGAAGCCTCCTGAATTCACTGGAACACTGGAGAAGCAAAGAGAACACTGGCCCGCTTTCGTGGAATTCAAGGAATCAGAATTATCTAAGGAACGGTCGAGAAAAAACAAGGCCAATGCCGCAAAAAAGACGCAGTTCCATAGGCTGGGGCCAGGTGGCTACGCGGTGGCAATGCCTAAGTGGGATAAGTCTAAGCAAGATATGGAGGATGCAGGGGTCACTCCGATTACTAGGAGCTGGCCCCCAGGTGCAGAACTTGGTTCTATGCGCATGGGGGGAGTTGGACTCGAAGACAGGCGAGGTTTCGAAGAAGGCAAGTCTAAAAGGAGCCGAACAAAATTACTTGACGCAATAGAAGATGCTCGAAAGGTTGTTCACGCCCAACAGAGAGACGACGAGCTTACGCGCGCCCTGGGAAATCCTGAGCACCCGGGAAGAACACGAGGCAAGGGCGTTATTCCCTGGTATGAGGGCTTTTCGAAATGGAACGACGACTACAGGACGTGCAAGAAAGAAGAGGGAGGAGGAGAAGAAGAGGAAGCTGGAGGAGGAGCAGAGGAAGCAGGACGCAGAACGCCTTCAAGGCCTAGAAGCAAGGCACGCGGACTTGGCACTCAAATTCCAGCAGCAGCAGCAGATCGACTCACTTAGCCAGGAAAGGGGGTCTCAGCAGCGGCAGCACAAGCGGATGATCGTCCAGCATTGGATAGCACCGTCCCATCCATGCCGAGAAGCAGCGTTGGTTCCGCCCCGGGCGACGCACTGCTGGATACATACCCTGTGGATGACATCATAGAGAACACTAACTGTGAGCTACACTTCAAAATGGAGACATATCCATGAAGGTGGTGGACGTTGTTGCTTTTATAATTACCCCCGAAGCAACCTTCCATTGCACCCCGATTCCAGCGGGCTATGCTCTTATATTTCTTATGGGTTAGTGTTAAATAAAAGATATGGCGGACAATACCGGCAGAGGGAGAAGAGGCCATGATCGACATCATACGCAGCCCTACAGGCCAGATGATATGAATGAAGCTGATGACGGCTCCCAATATCTGAACAATACCAGGGAGGGTGATGATAAGATATTCGATCAGGACGACAGAGCTGATGAAGTCATGAACTATGATTATGATTATAATTATGATGACACGACAATGTTGATCTTGAAATAACAAAGACTACCGTGAGGTATATTTATAAGCAGGCATCTAGGTGATCATCACATTTTTCTATTTGAAGATATATTAATGAATCGATCTTTCTTCTTTCAGACCTCCGGATCGAGCAAATCTGCTTCTACACACAGCAGGAAAAAGCGAGGCTCGGGCAAAAAGTTGAAGGAGGGTGTAAAGTACAACATCGATTCCATCAAAGCTTCTGGCGAACCCCTTTCGCCTAAGAACATTGCGAACAAGTTTGTTCGTCAGTGCGGAGTTCTTGTGAAGGACCAACTCCCGATCTCCATTCAAGAATGGAAAGAGCCAAAAACTAAACGTCCAGATGTTACTTGGGTTGACGACATAGCAAAAGACAATCTTTGGGAATCTTTGATGGAACATTTCACCCTACCAGATTATTTCACTAATGCAGATGTGCAGACAGTCAAGGATGCTGCTCTTAAGAAGATGGAAATTGCATTCAACACCCACAAGAAAACTGTATGGGCCAACTACCTCGCTGCAGACAGGAAGCCTCCTGAATTCACTGGAACACTGGAGAAGCAAAGAGAACACTTGCCCGCTTTCGTGGAATTCAAGGAATCGGAATTATCTAAGGAATGGTTGAGAAAAAATAAGGCCAATGCCGCAAAAAAGATGCAGTTCCATAGGCTAGGGCCAGGTGGCTACGCGGTGGCAATGCCTAAGTGGGATAAGTCTAAGCAAGATATGGAGGATGCAGGGGTCACTCCGATTACTAGGAGCTGGCCCCCCAAGTGCAGAACTTGGTTCTATGCGCATGGGGGGAGTTGGACTCGACGACAGGCGAGGTTTCGAAGAAGGAAAGTCTAAAAGGTGCCGATCAAAATTTACTTGACGCAATAGAAGATGCTCGAAAGGGGTTGTTCACACCCAACAGAGAGAACGATGATCTTACGCGCGCCCTGGGAAATCCTGAGCACCCGGGAAGAACACGAGGCAAGGGCGTTATTCCCTGGTATGAGGGCTTTTCGAAATGGAACGACGACTACAGGATCCGTGCAAGAAAGAAGAGGGAGGAGGAGAAGAAGAGGAAGCTGGAGGAGGAGCAGAGGATGCAGGATGCAGAACGCCTTCAAGGCCTAGAAGCAAGGCACGCGGACTTGGCACTCAAATTCCAGCAGCAGCAGCAGCAGATCGACTCACTTAGCCAGGAAAAGGGGTCTCAGCAGCGGCAGCACTAAGCGGATGATCGTCCAACATTGGATAGCACCGTCCCGTCCATGCCGAGAAGCACCGTTGGTTCCGCCCCGGGCGACGCACTGCTGGATATATACCCTGTGGAAGATATCATAGAGAACACTAACTGTGAGCTACACTTCAAAATGAAGAACATATCCATGAAGGTGGCGGATGCCGTTGCTTTTACAATTACCCCTGAAGCAACCATCCATTGCACCCTGATTCCAGCGGGCTATGCTCGTGTCTTCGAGGTGGTGGACCCATATTCGGGGTTACAGCTTGACATTCCTGGAGGTGACGATGAGCACACACTGGGAGAGGCCATACATCGTATCATCCTATGGATAAAGGATTGCATCGTCTTTCGAAATCCACCGACACCGTGTCTGCCGACTCCTCCTCGAAGTCCGCCACTGAGTCAGGGGACTCCCGCTCCTCCAAGTCCACGAACGCGTGAGCCGACTCCTCCTCGAAGTCCGCCACCGTGTCTGCAGACACCTGCTCCTCCAAGTCCACAAACGTGTGAGCCGACTCCTCCTCGAAGTCCGCCACCCTATTAGCAGACTCCCGCTCCTCCAAGTCCCCCAATGCGTGAGCAGACTCCTGTTCCAACTCAGCCACGTCAGCCATCTTCGCCGCCTTAGCAATCGCAGAAGAAACACGCCGCAGCTATGGTGCATAGCGGTACGAGTCGAGGTAGTACAGGAGGTATAGGCAGAGGCAAGCGATATAAATATGGTCGAAGCAGCCTCGCTCTTCTTCCTCAGAGGCCTTACGACATGACCAAGGAGCAAAACAAAGCCATAGTGAAGGCCCAAGTGGACACCCATTTTTGACCGAAACCGGCACCGCCGCCAAGGGAGAAAGTGCCCGAGGAAAAGATTGACCACTTCATTCGTATGCCAATACATTATGCTCATTAGATGATCTAGCAACAACATACGCATTATTTGCATCTACATATGTGAATTGGGTATTCATATTACGTTTGTAGATTGCAAACCCTACATGACGATCTCTTCGTAGAAAGAACGGGCCGGAGACCGTTTAAAGCTTCTTCCCTAGCGGAGTTGCCAAAAAGTGTGTTCGCACACGAACACGTCACTGTGTACCTCCAACGCCGAGGGTGATTCACCACAGCTCACGTCGAAGGAGACCCGTCCGGAAGCGTGGTACGCAAGCAATCGGGCGGGTGCATTTAAGGACCCGAAACCCCACACGCCCGGGAGGGACCCCGTCAGGGCACGCGACGGCTATGGGCTGCTATAGGTCAACCTGATCGCCCCTAGGGCCTCGAGGTTCGCCGCCCTGCAATGAAGAAGAACAAGCGAAGAACGAGAAGAAGAAGAACAAGGGAGAGAGATAAAGGTAAAGGTAAAAAGTGGTAGATGATTTGTTCGATTGTGTGTTGTTCAATCGGCCGTCACCTCTCATCTATTTATGAGGCGGCTGGACTTCCCGTACAAGAAAAGGACTAAAAATTCCGTCCAAAACATCAAAAACCCTAACTTAACTCGGACAGGAATCTTTGATAATTTCCCGGACCAACTCGGTCTCACCGATTGGTTCATTTCGGTCCCACCGAGTGAACGTTGTCAACACTCTGTATCCTTCTGTAATTTCTCGGATCAACTCGGTCTCACCAATTGGTTTGCTTCGGCCCTACCGAGTCAACATTGCCAACTCTCTGGTAAATTTTCGGACCAACTCGGTCTCACCGATCAAATCAACTCGGTCGGTCCGAAATGACTCTGCAGCTTCTGTTTCTAATCTTGTTTTGCCTCCACAGGTTGCATACGACCTCGGATTAAGACGAATTTTATATCATAATCCATTGTTTCGACGAGACGCACAACTTTTGTGTTGAAACGTTTTCCATGTGAGGCCATCTTGATTGATTTTTATGCATTTCTTTACTCTGGTGTCAACATGAGCATCTCTGAACTTGTCATAACTTTTGAGTCCGAGCTCCGTTTTAGACCATCTTCATGTCCATCTTGATCTTCTCGAGGAGAGACATTCCAAGGTAATCCACAATCATAAGTTTGAATTGGTCTTGATATAACCTATGCTAATTTTATGACTATGCCAATTTTGAGCGTCAACACCGCCACGTTGCAGATGGTGGGGGTACAGAGCATCGGGAGCGCGCTCGCGCACGCAGTGGTCGCGGGGTGATCTCTTGAGTCAAAGGTGAGGTCAGCCTTGGGCGCCGCCCATCCCGAAGGAGTTCCTTTATACACGTGGGCGACGCCCACCTGACGGAAGAACTGCTTGATATGGCAGTCCGAGGGCGGCGCCTATGAGCCGCCGAGGAGAGCTACTACGGCGTGGGGTGCTCGTGCCGCAAAACGTGCAACGAAGAGGCCGCACAGCTCCTCCTAGGACGCCACAGAAGATCCCGGTAGGCCAAGCATCCCGGCCCACGGTGCGCCTGCGAGGGCCATGGGAAACCAGTTGGCCAAGACCTTGTGATCGCCACCGGCCTCCCAAACGGCTCCCTCGGACACCTGAAGGAAGGCCGCCGGGTCCGCGGGGCCGT
The DNA here is from genome assembly GCF_003073215.2 of Triticum urartu. Classification (NCBI taxonomy): domain Eukaryota; kingdom Viridiplantae; phylum Streptophyta; class Magnoliopsida; order Poales; family Poaceae; genus Triticum; species Triticum urartu. The sequence goes on from NC_053028.1 coordinate 408,050,618, forward strand.
CGTAGCGGGGCGGCATCTCCGTCCTGAACTTGGGCGGCCACTGCACCCGTCGGAGGGCGAGGGTGAAGGCTCGAAGGCCCTCGGCTCCTGCGAGGGCGCGAGCCGGCCCAGTCGATGTAGAAGCGTCCGCCATGAGAGCCGAACTGCGGAGCATGGAGGCTGGAGTGGCGGATCTCCGACGCACCCCTACCTGGCACGCCAAATGTCGGATTCGGGGTTCCGCAAACCCTTGAGAGGTTCGAACTCTGGGGCATGTGAAGAACTCGTCCTCGCCAGTGTGCATATGCTCCGATTCCGCGACAAAGCTCGACGAACCCGATGGACAAGAGACACGACAGTTTACCCAAGTTCGGGCCACCTTGCGGTGTAAAACCCTACCCCTGCTTTGTGGTGGATTGGCCTCGACGGGCTATGGATGAACTAGTACAATGGGTGAACAGCTTCAGGAGGTGAGGTGTTCTTGGGCTCGATGAGTTGGTGAGGTGGTTTGGGTGGAATGGATCCCATCCCTTCTATGGTGGTGGCTACGTCCTATTTATAGGGGCCTTGGTCCTCTTCTCAATGTAGGCGGGAAGGGATCCCACAATGACCAAATTCAAAGGGAGACAACTAGTACAAGTTATCCTGAAAAAGTAGTCTTTGCCTGCAAAAGCCTCTGGTGGTGACGGCGCGGTGGGCTCCGCGATGACCTCCGTCCTGCCGTCCTGGCGCTCTTGGTCTTGTTGCACCGAAATGGAAACCTTTGCTTGATGCCTCGGGACTCCGCGCCTGCGCTTGCCTCGTTAGCACCAAAGAGGAAACTGGTACACTGCGCCCGCTATGTCGGATTTCGGGTTCCGGCAGACCCTTGAGGTTCGAACACTGGGGTGCACGCGGAGATTTCGCATCCTACCTACCTGCACCCCTCCGCCTCGCTAAGATCTAAGCTATGGAAAGAACAACACAAGGGACACAAGGATTATACTGGTTCGGGCCACCGTTGTGGTGTAATACCCTACTCCAGTGTGTGGCGTGGTGGATTGCCTCTTGGGCTGATGATGATGAATGATACAAGGAAAAACAGCCTCGCGAGGGTCTGTCCTTGGCTGGGGCGATGAACTGCTGGGAGGAGTTCAGCCACCCTTCTCTCTCTCTCTCTTTGATCGAAACCCCCCCTCCTCTGTGGGTGGCTGGTCCTATTTATAGAGGCCCTGGTCCTCTTCCCAAATATCGAGCGGGAAGGGGGCCAACAATGGCGGGCTAATTTGAAGGGGGATAGCTAGTACCAGCTATCCTGAGAAAAGTAGTCTTCGCCTGCACCAAGCTCTGGTGGTGACGCCGTCTTTGGCTCCACAGTGACCTCCGTCTTGCAGTCCTCCTGGTCCTGGTCTTGTTGCACCGAAATGGCAACCTTTGCCTGATGCCTCGGTACTCCGCGGCTGCGCTTGGTCCCTTTGCACCAAAGAGGAAAGGAGGACACTGCGCGGGCTGGCACCCGCCTGGCGCCCTTGGTCGTCATGGCTTGCGTCATGGGCACCTCGTGAGGTACCCCGCCTTGATCTCTCCGCCTCCTCGTGAGCCAGCCTGGTGAGGCCGTGCCTGAGGAAGCTCCACGTCGTCCACCCCGCGAGGCTTGGCCCCTCGCGAGGGTCTTGGGTCTGTGATGACGAAGATGGGCCGTGCTGGGCCCCCTTTTAAGCCACGCCGCAGGCCGCAGGCAGGCAAGTCTAGGGACCCCCGTTCCCAGAATGCCGACAGTAGCCCCCGGGCCCAAGGCGCGCCCGGTCTTGGCCGTGCAGGGAGGCGGAAGGGCAAGAGCGAAGCGCCGCAGGCCCTAACAGCCTGCGGTCTTGGGTGCCGCATGGCGGTTGATTGGACGTGGGCGTCTCCACTTCTCCATGGCGCCTCGGCAACTGCACGGATTGGACAAGTCCCTGCATGCAAAGCGGGTCATGATTACCTGTGATAGTGGGGGCCGACGGTTGGCCCTTGCCGGCTATAAGTACGGATTGGCGCGCGCCCTTCCAGCTCATTCCCCCTTGCTTCTACTTCTTCTTCATGGCCCCGGCGAGGAGGTTCTCGGCCGCAGAGAAGGGGGAAGGCGCACCGGGTAGTGCCCGCCTCTTCCCCGCCCAAGCGCGGCCGAGGGCGCCCTCGGAAGCATCCTGTGGCCTCCACGGCAGCTCCCCGCGGCCGCGGAGACGATTCCCAGCATGGTGACGGCCGGGCTGCTGCGGCCGGGGGGCGCGCTTTGGTCGCGCATCCCCCTAGGCCGCGCTTTCGCGCTGCAGAGGTGCTGCCGGAGTTCATGTGGTCAGCAGAGCCGACTAGCACCCGGCTTCCACTTCCTCGCTTCCTCCTCGGCGAGCTTCCGGCCGACGCCCCGGGCGGCCTCTGGCTCCAGGCTGACGGCTGCTGCAGCCGGGCCTCATGGGCTTCACTAGAGGTCTCCGCAGCTGGGAGCCTGGCCTTGGCCCGCGGTTGGCAGACGTTTGCCCGCGCGCGCGGCCTGAGGCGTCGGTGCACCCTGCACTTCAAGTTTGACGGCGATGCCACCCTCTATGTGAGGGTGTTTGGGGAAGATGGTCGCCGCGCGGGGTGCTTCCCTGAGGACGACGACTGCGGCCGGGAACCCAGCTCCGACGACGATGGAGAGGACAGCGCTCGCGTGTCTGGCGGCGCTCAGGGTTCCTCAAGCCTCTCCAGTTCTTCTTCAAGCGGCGACTCTTCTAGCGGTAGCCGTGGTCAGCCTCCACGCCATCGTATCTGCTTGGGGGGTGGTGGCGTGTCTGCCCGCCGTCGTGCCTCGGTGAAGCGCGAGAGGGAGTCTGCCTGAGCCCCTGGGGCGGCTCGAGTCCTCCCTACAGGCCGGTGTGAGGCGGGCTGCGCCTGACTTGTTCTTTCTTTTCCTTTTTCCTGCGCAAAAAGACAGTAGTGTGGAGCCCCGCGGGGGCATGTTTGGGTTATTGCTGTTAATCATCGTTGCTTCTGTTATCGTGCCTTCCAGCTACGTGCCCGCGCGTGGGTAGTTCCCGGCCCCAGCCGTGGGGGGCGACCGACCTAGGCCCTGTGTTCGTGTCGCTGTGCCCGTGGGGCATGGACTGGAGGGGTGCTCCTATGATGGACCCAGGTCACGGAACCCTTGACTGACTAGGATAGGAACACTCGCGAGGGCACTCGGCTGCCCCCTCCCTCGCGAGGCCTTGCAAAAGAGAAATCGAGGTAGGAGAGCAAAAAGTCGAAGAACCACAAGCTAAATACGGCAACAACTTTAATAAAACCTCGAATGAGAAGGAACAAGCCAACTGCGGAAAGCAAATGAAAAGCCGCGTCCGGCACCTAATCTAGTCTTCGACGTCTTCTCACCAGCGCGGAGCTAAGTGCTGCCACTGGGCGTGGGAGGGAGCCCCAGGGCCTGAGGCCGGCGCTCCTGAGACTCCGGGGCTTGTACAGCCCCAACTCATTATTACGTGAGAGTGTCACGGGTGGCGAGCTTCACAGGCATTGGCCTTCTTCACAGGCTCCGGGCCTTTTCCAAAACGCGACAGCTTCACAGGCATTCGCCTTCTTCACAGGCTCTGGGCCTTTTCCAAAACGCGACAGCTTCACAGGCATTCGCCTTCTTCATAGGCTCCGGGCCTTTTCCAGAACGCGACAGCTTCACAGGCTCTGGGCCTTTTCCAAAACGCGACAGCTTCACAGGCATTCGCCTTCTTCACAGGCTCCGGGCCTTTTCCAAAACGCGACAGCTTCACAGGCATTCGCCTTCTTCACAGGCTCCGGGCCTTTTCCAAAACGCGATAGCTTCACAGGCATTCGCCTTCTTCACAGGCTCCGGGACTTTTCCAAAACGCGACAGCTTCATAGGCATTCGCCTTCTTCACAGGCTTCGGGCCTTTTCCAAAACGCGACAGCTTCACAGGCATTCGCCTTCTTCATAGGCTCCGGGCCTTTTCCAAAACGTGACAGCTTCACAGCATTCGCCTTCTTCACAGGCTCTGGGCCTTTTCCAAAACGCGACAGCTTCACAGGCATTCGCCTTCTTCACACGCTCTGGGCCTTTTTAGGGGTAGAACCTCCGGAGGTGCTGCATGTTCCATGCGTTCTGGACTGGCGCCCCCTCCTGAGTTTCCAAGCGCACGGAGCCGGGCCTGGAAACATGAACAACTTTGAACGGGCCCTCCCACATGGGAGAGAGCTTGTGCAGCCCCTCCCTGGAGAGAACCCGCCTGAGCACGAGGTCTCCTACCTCGAGAGTTCTGGGGCGAATGTTGCGGCAGTGATATCGCCGCAGTGCTTGTTGGTACCTCGCCGCTCGCAGCGCGGCTTCTCCGCGACGTTCCTCCCCCAGCACGAGGTCCATCGCCCGCATGGCGTCCTGCTGCGCCTCGTCGAACACCAGGACCCGCGCGGAGTGACGTCTGACCTCGTGAGGGAGGACCTCTTCGGCTCCGTAGATCAGGAAGAATGGGGTCTCTCCAGTCGGCTTGGTCGCGGTTGTGCGGATGGACCACAACACAGACTGAAGCTTGTCGTACCAACCTCTACCGCAGGCCTCCAGCTTCTTCTTGAACTTCCTGGTCTTGAGGCCTCTCAGGACCTCCGCGTTGGCTCGCTTGGCCTGGCCGTTGCTTCGGGGGTGCGCCACAGAAGCGTAGCATATCTGCGTTCCAAGGTTAGCACAGTATGTTTTGAAGAGGTTACTGGTGAACTGCGAACCGTTGTCCATGATGATGCGGTTCGGCACCCCGAACCGGCTCACGATGCCCTTGATGAACTTGACCACAGAGCCCGCGGGAATGGTGCGGACAGCCTCTACTTCAGCCCACTTGGTGAACTTGTCCACGGCGACGTAGAGGTAGCGGTAGCCCCCTGGCGCCCGAGGAAACGGGCCCAAGATGTCCAGCCCCCAGACTGCGAATGGGAACGAAAGGGGTATAGTCTGCAGGCCTCCTGCTGGCTGATGGATCTGCTTGGCGTGGAACTGGCAGGCCTCACAAGCTTTCACTAGCTCGACGGCGTCATTGAGCGCGGTGGGCCAATAAAACCCACTGCGGAACGCCTTGCCGACGAGGGTCCGTGATGATGAATGATGTCCACAGTCGCCGCCGTGTATATGTTCCAGCAGTTCCTTCCCTTGCTCCCTGGAGATGCAGTGCAGGGATACATCATTTGGTCGCTTCCGGTAGAGCTCTCCATCCTTGATGCAGTATGCCGTGGCCTGGCGTGCCACTCGCTCCGCTTCCTCCTCCTTCTCCGGCAGGGTCCCTTGTGTTAAGTAACTCCGGAGCTCCGTGATCCAACATCCCTCCTGAGGTTCCATCGTCAGGAGCAGGTGTGCTCCTGAGGCCGGGCCACAGGTAGGGGCTCCTGAGGCAGGTGGCTGGGGGAGCTCCTCCCGAGGCTGAGCCGTGTTTGATAATGACGGTAGGGCCGAGGGCTTGAAGAGCCGCTCCTCGAAAACGCCTGGCTCCTGAGGTAGCTGCCTGGACGCCCGTTTGGCGATGTCGTAGGCCTCCTGATTGGTGCCACGGGGCACATGCTGCAACTCCAACCCCCAGAACTGCTTCTCCATCCTGCGAACCTCCGCAAGGTAGGCTTCCATGTGCTCATCTTTCGGCTCGTACACCTTGTTGGAGAAATTGACAAGGAGCTGCGAATTGCCCTTGATGGTGAGGCATTTCACCCCCAGGGCAGCTGCGGCCTTTCAAGCCCGCTATTAAACCCTCATAGTCCGCTATGTTGTTGGAGACCTTTTCACCTTGCTGGAAACAGAGCTGCACAGCGTAGTAGAGCTTGTCCTGAGTGGGCGATATAAGCACCGCCCCATCCCCAGCGCCAAGCCTGGAGAACGCCCCATCGAAGTACATGACCCAGCCTTCTGGCGCCTTGCTTCCCGGGGAGAGGGACCGATCCTCGTCGGCCTTGAGTCCCGGTGCCTCCGTCCATTCTGCCACAAAATCCGCCAATGCTGCTCCCTTGATGACTCTAGTCGTGCTGAATTCGAGCTGAAACGCTTGCAGTTCTATGTTCCACTCAGCGACCCTTCTAGCTGAGTTAGGGCTCCTGAGCACTCTCTCCAGGGGGTATGACGAGACGACCTTGATGGGGTGACCCTGAAAATAGTGCCACAGCTTGCGCGAGGCCACCAGTAGTGCGAGGAGGAGTTTCTGAGGCATGGGGTCCTGTGCCCTCGCATCCCGCAACACTGTGCTGACGAAGTACACCGGGTGCTCTACGAGGTTGGGTGCATCAGTGCTGGCGGCTCCCTTCGGAGAACATGGCGCTTCTTGAGGCGATGAAGCCTTTTGAGGCTGGCCATCTGGGGGAGGGGCCTCTTCCGCCCCTGGTGCACTCCTCTGCGGCGGTTGATCCTCCTCAGCCGCAGTGGCGGTTTCTGTGGGTCTTTCTTGTTCCTGCTTTGCCTTGTCCCGGGCTGCTGCTGCGGTTTTGATTTGACGCTCCTCTCTAACCGCCACCAGGGCTGCGCTGGCGGAGTACGGAGTGGCGGCGAGGTAAGGCACCAGGGGCTCTTAAGGGCGTGGAGCCACCATGACCGGGGGGCTCGTCAGGTATCTCTTGAGATCCTGGAACGCCTTGTCGGCCTCTTCAATCCACTTAGAGGGCCCCTTTTTCTTCATTAGCTGGAAGAAGGGCAGCGCTCGTTCCCCCAACTTGGAGATGAAGCGCCCTAGCGCGGTCACGCGCCCAGTGAGCTTCTGCATTTCTCTGAGGGTCTTTGGAGGGCTCATGTCTTCCACCGCCTTGACCTTTTCCGGGTTAACCTCGATGCCTCGGTAGGACACGAGGAAACCCAAGAGCTTGCCCGAGGGGACTCCGAACACACATTTCTCTGGGTTGAGCCGTAGGTTCACTGCATTGAGGCTCGCAAAGGTTTCCTCCAGGTCTTGTATCAGGGTCCTGGCCTCCCGAGACTTTACCACAATGTCATCGACATAAGCTTCAACATTCTTCCCGAGCTGCGGGCCCAAGGTGATGTGCATCAGCCGCTGAAAGGTTGCCCCTGCATTACGCAGCCCGAATGGCATGCACGTGTAGCAGTACACCCCACACGGGGTTAGGAAGGCTATCTTTTCGATGTCTTCCACCGCCATCTTGATATGGTGATACCCAGAAAAGGCATCCAAGAAGCATAGCAGGTCGCATTCCGCGGTGGAATCGACGATCTGGTCGATGCGGGGAAGCGGGAACGGATCTTGCAGGCAAGCTTTGTTGAGGTTGGTGAAGTCGACACACATGCGCTCCTTCCCTCCCTTCTTTGGCACAACAACATGGTTGGCCAACCAATCCGGGTATCGGACCTCGCGAATGACCCCAGCGGCTTCTAATTTGCGGGTCTCTTGGACAATGAAGGCCTGCTTTTCTGTGGACTGCCGCCTGGCCTTCTGCTTCACAGGGCGCACGTTGGGGCACACGTTGAGGTGATGCTCGATTACTCTCCTAGGGATCCCTGCCAACTGGTCAGGCTCCCAAGTGAATACCTTCTTGTTTGCGCGCAGGAACCCAACCAGGGCCTCCTGCTCGGGTTCGAGGTTGGCGCCTATGGTGAAAGTGGCGTTGGTGGACCCGTCCTCATCGACGGGTATCTGCTTGGTTTCTGCCTTGTCTTGGGTGAACAACTGTTTCTTCTTGGCGGGTGCATCCCCCTTGGGCTCGGGGGTCTCCGAGTCAGCAGGCTGCGCCGACGCCGCCGTCTTGAAGGCAAGCTTGAGCACCTGCAGCGTGTCTCCGGTGTCCCCGTGCATGGTGAGGACACCGCTGCTCCCGGGCATCTTCATGAGGTTGTACGCCGGGTGCGTCGCGGCCATGAATTGGGCCAGCGCTGAGTAGCCGAGGATGGCGTTGTAGGGGAGGCCGATGGGGGCGATGTCGAAGTCGACCAGCTCCGTGCGGAAGTTGTTGTAGGTGCCGAAGGTTACTGGGAGCCGGATCTGTCCCAAGGAGCTAGATGATCCGCCCCCAACGCCTGAGAAGGGCTGGCTGGGTTGCAGCCGTTCCAGGGGTATGCGGAGGAGATCGAAGGCCTCGACCGAGAGCATGCTGAGGCCCGCACCTCCATCGATGAGAGTTCTGGTGACGGCCACCTGGCAGATGGTGGGGGTGCACAGCATGGGGAGCACACTCGAGCAGGCCGAGTTGGGAGGGTGGTCCTCCGAGCTGAAGGTCAGGCCGGCCTTGAGCGCCGCCCGGTCCGGGAGAGCCCCCTGCCGCGTAGAAGTGGCACTGACCCGGCGGATGAACGGCTTGACGTGGTGACTTGTAGGCGGCGCCTGTGAGCCGCCCAGGAGGGCCGCCACGACCGGGGGTGTTGGTGTAGCGTGATGGGCGGGGAAGAGGCTGCGGGGCTCTTCCCAAGAGGACACGGAGGCTGCCGGCGGGTGGAGCAGCCATGTGCGCGGAGCGCCGGTGGGGGCCATGCGGAGCCAGTTGGCCATGACCCTATTGTCACCTCCAGCTTCGAGGTGGGTCTCCTCGCTCACCAGCAGAAAGGCCAGCGGATCTGTCGCGCCGCCGTAGCGCGGCAGCGTCGTTGGCTTGAACTTGTCCGGCCACCGTACCCGTTGCAGGGCTGGGGTCAGGGCTCGGAAACCCCTGGCCCCCGTGCTGGCACCGGCGACCGGAACGGGCGATGCGCTACTCATCGTGAGGCAGGCCGTGGCGGTGGCGGAAGAGAAAACTTCGGTGCACCCCTACCTGGCACGCCAAATGTCGGATTTCGGGTTCCGGAAGACCCTTGAGGTTCGAACACCGGGGTGCACGCGGAGATTTCGCTTCCTACCTACCTGCACCCCTCCGCCTCACTAAGATCTAAGCTATGGAGAGAACAACACAAGCAGGGATTATACTGGTTCGGGCCACCGTCGTGGTGTAATACCCTACTCCAGTGTGTGGCGTGGTGGATTGCCTCTTGGGCTGATGATGATGAATGATACAAGGAAGAACAGCCTCGCGAGGGTCTGTCCTTGGCTGGGGCGATGAACTGCTGGGAGGAGTTCAGCCACCCTTCTCTCTCTCTCTCTCTCTCTGATCGAAACCCCCCCCCTCCTCTGTGGGTGGATGGTCCTATTTATAGAGGCCCTGGTCCTCTTCCCAAATATCGAGCGGGAAGGGGACCAACAATGGCAGGCTAATTTGAAGGGGGACAGCTAGTACCAGCTATCCTGACAAAAGTAGTCTTCGCTTGCACCAAGCTCTAGTGGTGACGCCGTCTTGGGCTCCACAGTGACCTCCGTCTTGCAGTCCTCCTGGTCCTGGTCTTGTTGCACCGAAATGGCAACCTTTGCCTGATGCCTTGGTACTCCGCGGCTGCGCTTGCTCACTTTGCACCAAAGAGGAAAGGGGGACACTGCGCGGGCTGGCACCCGCCTGGCGCCCTTGGTCGTCATGGCTTGTGTCACGGGCACCTCGTGAGATACCCCGCCTTGATCTCTCCGCCTCCTCGTGAGCCAGCCTGGTGAGGCCGTGCCTGAGGAAGCTCCGCGTCGTCCGCCCTGCGAGGCTGGGCCCCTCGCGAGGGTCTTGGGTCTGTGTTGACGAAGATGGGCCGTGCTGGGCCCCCTTTTAAGCCACGCCGCAGGCCGCAGGCAGGCAAGTCTGGGGACCCCCGTTCCCAGAACGCCGACACGCTGGTACCCGCCTGACCTTGGTCGTCACGGGTCCCGTCATATGAACCTCACGAGGTACACCTTGCATTGATATCTCCGCTCCTCGGGAGCAAGCCTGGTGAGGCTGCCCCCAGGGAGGTCTTGGTGTCGTCCACCTCGCGAGGCTTGGCCCCTCGCGAGGGTCTTGGGTTGTTGTTGTTCAAGCTAGGTCGTACCCGGCCGTAGATGAAGCCACGTCATGGGCCGCAGGCAGGCAAGTCTGGGTACCCCCGTTCCTAAAATGCCGACAACCATCCTCGAGAAGCACAGCATCGTCACGTTGGTGCTGATCCTTCGCTACTTCGTCGTAGGCAAGCACTCAAGGAGACCCGTAAATGAGTTCCGTGGGGATAATTGTTTCTGCCCCATAGACTAGGGAGAAGGGAGTCTGCCTAGTGGCTCGATTTGGTGTCATTCTAAGGGACCAGAGAACCACCGGCAGCTCGTCGATCCATCGCCGGCCGCACTTCTGCAGCTTATCAAATGTTCTTGTCTTGAGTCCACGCAACACTTCATCATTCACCCTCTCAGCTTGTCCATTGATTCTAGGATGTGCAACAAAGGCAAATGAGATCTTGCTTCTGAGGGCATGAACATATTGCATGAAGGCGCGGCTCGTGAACTGGGTGTCGTTGTCGGTGATGATCCGGGCAGGGATCCCAAAGCGGCATACCAATCCTTTCAAGAACTTGATAGTTGACTGAGCAGTCACCTTTCTCACGGCATCTACTTCTGGCCACTTTGTAAACTTGTCAATGGCAACGAACTGGAATACAAAGCCCCCGGCAGCTCGGGCGAAAGGGCCTAGGATATCGAGCCCCGAGACCGAAAACGACCATGACAAAAGGATTGTCTAAAGATCTTGGGCAGGCAGATGGATGTTCTTGGGATGGAACTGGCAGGCTTCACATTTGGTCACTAGCTCGACCGCATCTTGGAGGGCTGTGGGCAAAGAGAATCCTTGCCGGAATGACTTCCCAACTAACGCCCTTGATCCAATGTGGGAGCCGCACATGCTTTTGTGTATTTCTGCCAGCAGTTCCTTTCCCTCTTCCCGGCAAATGCACTTCAATTTCACACTGTTGGGCCGTCTTCTATATAGTGTGTCATCGACAAACTGATACATACAGGCCCTCCAGGCTACTCTTTCAGCTTCTTGTTCTTCGGCAAGTTCTCCAGTTTGGAGGAAGTGGACTATGTGCCTTACCCAAGTTGGAGCCTGAGGCTCGACAACAAGGACTAACAGCACCTCCCCGCGTACGAGGGTCGTTCCTCGACCACGGGGACCAGTGGTCCGGCCGGAGGGTGCAGCCTAGCAAGTGATGGGGAGTTGGTTCCGGCAGGGTCCCTGCCAGGAGCCCCGGAAGGCTCTACTGGGAGAGGCTTATCGGAGTCCAATTTCCTCCTCTTTCGGGCCATTGTTGCTGGAGATACAGAGGGCTGAGTAAGATGGAGAACAAAAGTTCCTGGTTCCACTGGAAGTTTTTGCGCAACACACTCTGACAGATGATCAGCAATGATGTTTTCCGCACGGGGTACGTGCTCTGTTTGTAATCGATCAAAGTGCTCATCCAATCTTCTCACTTCCTCAACATATGCCTCCATAAATGGACTTTGGTAATCCTTTTTAACTTGTCTCACCACAAGCTGCAAATCTCATTGAATGATCAGCTTCTTGATCCCTAATTCAGTGGCAATCCTGAGCCCGGCAAGGAGCCTGACGGTGTCCTGGAGTAGGGGGTACTCACCACATCGTCTCCCGGTCAGTTAGATTGGGCCGAGGACCCCCATGGCCGTATACTCATGGGCCAGTTCGGACAGTTGCCGCATACAAGGAAGATTCCACAAGACTTGGTGGTTAAGACAAGGACTCCTCCCCCACAGGCGTATTCGGATAGGACTCTTGTTATCCTAGGCCTCTGGTGCATTATATAAACCAGGGCCGGGCTAGTCGATAGGGATACAAAAAAATCATACCATAAGCTTTCTTCTAGGGTTTAGCCTCTACGACCTCGTGGTAGATCAACTCTTGTAATACTCATACCATCAAGATCAATCAAGTAGGAAGTAGGGTATTACCTCCATCAAGAGGGCCTGAACTTGGGTAAACATCGTGTCCCCTGTCTCCTGTTACCATCGACCTTAGACGCATAGTTCGGGACCCCCTACCCGAGATCCGCCGGTTTTGACACCGACATTGGTGCTTTCATTGAGAGTTCCGCTGTGTGATCGGCAAAAGGATCAATGGCTCGTCCGCAGGTCAACTGCGACGCCGACTTCTTCGTCACCGGCTCGGCCGGTCACCTTGGCTGGACCGAGGACTGTGCCCTACCTCCGATCATCATGATCGGATGAGGGCCTTCATCAACATCAACTCCGATCTCTATAAAGATCATGGAGCAATCTTCCAGGGAGCCCGGGGGCTCAACGTCAACATTGCCCTCGGGCGACTGTGCTGTTTCTCTGGACAGCGAACTCGTATCCGCCGCCACCACCTCCTCAAATGTCGTTTTAAAGATTGATTCGGTGGAATTGTGCGGAATTGAGTCTACAATAACCTTGGAAAAATTCATCGAGTTCCGATGGAGGAATCTCTAGCAATCCGCCATATACCGGAGCCCTGTCAAATTTGGACGGGAATCTGGACGAGTTTAGGGCGTGGTGTCTAGCTTCTAGCTCGGACGTCCTTTCAAAGATCCAACCATTGATCCGCTGCGGAATTCCTATATCTACCACCCCTGAAAATTTCAGCTCGATTCGACCGTCCAAACTTCGGGAACCTTCCGATTAGTGCATCACTTTTCGGATCTGTTTTCTGCGCGAAAACGAATTCGACCCGAGTTCGTCTTTTTTATGAACGGGATTTCGGACATCCTTTTTGAAGGAAGTTTTGTATAGGGTATTGTGTTTTGTTCCCGAACACATCCCACTAACTTTAAAATCTTGTGAAATGATCTTCACCATCATGCTGGTGTCAAACCAGTCCGGCAATATAGCTCCACGACTGCCGACCTACGCTAGACATGTCGTCGCTTTTTAAGCCGAGCTCAACTTCTTCGGATCCTCACCTCGGCGAGCCGAATAAGAGTTCGGAATCACCAAGGATAAATCATCACCAACATTGCCTCCCCACAGATTACACGGAGCAGACACTTCGGCATCACCGCATGGTCACTTCATCAAACCAGCATTGGCCACATCACAAGTTACGACCTGGGTCGGCATGGCCGCACTATTGATTCTTCGAGCCAATGTCTATCACGCCGAACTACGTCAACACCTCGGCCGACAGGGCAGCTACAACAACTCCTCACCGGCATGCTCCGTCACCTCGGCTAGACTGGGGACTTGGCTGTTTCTTCATCAACATACTCCGGTGACTTCGGCGTCACTAGCCGACCAGCTTCGTCACGTTAGCTGGACCGAGGGCTTCGCCTCGGCAATCCATCCTTTGCCAGCAAACCAGGCCATCACTTTATCGCCCATCAGGCAATGGGTATGCGGATCGATTCCCGATTTTGGAAGTCACTTTTCTTCGGAATGCTACAACAAATAAACCAGGTGTTATTAATCCTAACAATTTTTGCTTGTTGGGTTTATTTTTCTGAAGGAATTATTACTCTGGTTTGTTCCATCATCTATACACATGTCTATCAAATGGTGGTCACATTAAAAATGGTCGCGTGGTGATTCGGTCAGTTTCCGTACATAGTTCGGCGAACGCCGCATCCGGAGCCCGGACCGCCCTGCAAATTCAGGATTTTTCACGCCTTCACTGCATCACGCTGACGCCCTGCATCAACATTGGCTTCGGCTCCAAGCCACATTTCTTTAAATAAATTATTTTTGCATAAAGCAATTATGCAAGGATTATATATATATATATTATTTCCTAGACTGCACTATTTTATGTGTGCAGGTAATCGATTTTGACTGCGTTAGGTGGTCACTACTACGGAGTGCCGAACTCCTTGCTCGGACACCTTGGGCCTGTGGGCTGGGACCTCGGCCATGCCGAGGACTACGAACCTTGTCGGATATGTCATAGATCAATGCGCGTCTTCGTCCCGCCACAAGCCCGAATCGCGTCATCAACACCGACCACATTAACCAGCTAAGTTGCTTTCATGCTAAAAAAAATTCAGTTTTAAATTTTGTTCGGTTCGACCAAGCATTATAATTTTCGGCACAAAGTTGTTTGTGACAAAGTTCCTTGTCAAAACTTTGTTTGTGACATGCATATTCAAATACCCCGTTTACTTGGGGGCTTCCTTTATGAAGCTTTTCCTCTTACATATGATTATACTTGTATGGCTTCGGTCCTTGTTCGTGTATTATGCCACAATATGCACCATATTGACCTAAGCGATTTGCAAGCTGGGTTTCCTGGCTCATGTGCTTACCCCTACGTTCCTGATTGTTCGGCTAGGGAGTAAAGGGAGCACCTCTGCGATTGTCACGACCGGGTCATCCGAGCTCTGACCTCAGACTGGGTGAAGCCGAAAGCTAGCGCTCTTATTGTTTTCAATCATGGTTGGCACACAACGGAACTCATGAGTACAAAAAATCTATTGCACAAGTCTCATAGTAATAATGAGCACCGAAGAAAGGTATCGATGGGGGTAATATTTTCTTCGAAGATGCTTCTTACACTTCGTCAGTAATATAGCATAAGTTCCTGAGCCTGCTTTGTCTGTTACAGCCTTATGGCCTGATTGCCTGGTCATCGGAAACACCATCGATACTCTCAACAGGTGGAGTACAAGACATTTTTCGGCCCTTGGCCGAAGAGGGAGAAGCCAGCGGTCGGTTAAGACGTGTTTAAAGTTCGGGTGAACACAGATATGATATAAGTACTTCGGTACATACAATCATTATGCATAAAATTCTTTTACCCAAGTCACTTGGGGGCTCTTAAAATTTATATGAGCTATTTTATAGTAAATGTGTTTTCTTCTTGGTCGTTGCAAAGTCTTTTTCTACCGCTCCTTTTTCGACTTGAGTTTGTGGTCCATAGCCGGATAGCCTGTCTTCTCTCTAAAAGCCGCTTGAGTTTAGTTTGCTAAACTAACCTCGGAGAAGTACTCCGCCTTTGGGATAAGGAGCTTGAAGCCATAGGCTGACCCGCGTGAAGTCTTTAGATCGGATGTGTCATGTTAAAGCACGACAGATGCACAATTTTTTTTTCTTCTTCCAATTTTTGGATTGGCACCGGACACTTGATCTTGTTCGGACGTCATGTTTTTTCGGACGTTTTTTTGGTCTTCCAAGCTTGTGGCACTTCAAAATATTTGTGTGTTTTCAGCACAAGTCTCACAGTCCAACGCCGGACACCTTTAGAGATTCGGCAAAAACATCCTCGGATATTGCTATATATGCATTGGTTTCGAATTGTGTCTTCGGTAAATAGTTGGGTTGCCCGGCTCATGTGCTTAACCACTGCAATTGTGCTTCTAGCTAGCATGGTTAAGCATCTCAGTGGAGAAAGCTGAAAACTAACTGTCACAATAAGCGCAAACTGGTCAGCGATCCGATGACTGTGTTAAACTATAAGATCGATAGAGGTCACCCCGTGTTAAATGACGGGCCATTTATAACATTGGCCGAAGTGTTTACGGCTTGACCTCGACTGTCGGCGAACACTACCGGGGGCTAGTAACTGGCCTCCCAAACAAAATCCTCAATATGTTGCTCTTACATTAGAGCTGAGGTTTCATGATCATGCTTAGCATGACAACCCAAAGAAAGGAACCGATAGCGGGACTATTTTCTTTGGAAGACATTTATTATGTTAAACAGTAATATAACATATCTCTCTGCGTACCTTTGTTTATAAAACCGTATGGCCAGATTGCCTTGTTTGTCGTAAATCTTTGCCCTCATAAAGGCTTTATAATGTAGGACAAACACTCCTCGGCTACTGGCCGAGGAGGTGGAAGCCAATGGTCGGTCAACAAAGTTTTGTACAATGTGGATCCGAGCATTAATGATGTAAAGTACTTGGATGCATAGAATCATTACACGTAATTTGTGATTTTACTCTGGATATCGATCCTTAATTCGGCCACCCGTGCCCGCATTAAGGCTCGGGGGCTACTAGGCTTCGAGCTTATCATTTACTAATATTAAAGGGGCGTATCGATCCCCTGATCAGGTGTTGCCACCCGACCAGTGTCTCGGGGACTACTGCATTGGCAATCCAGTGCAGAAAATTTAAGTGCAATATAGCTTTTGAGCAGATTATGATCCTCGGGATTGGTCGGCCGCACCCAACCTGAGTCTCGAGGACTCTGCACACCGCTTTTTGTGTCCCGAAGTATTCTGCCGAGCTAGGAGTTGATCCTCAGACCGATTTTGCAAACCAACCTGAGTCTCAGCGGCTACTGTGATCAGCAGTATTATGTCATCCTTCAGGTGCATCTCATGTTTTAGAAAGATACACACCTTGAGGGCTACTAGCTATATATCTCGGCAGAGAATAAATTGCACCAATAAAAAATATTGACAAAAAATCGGCCCACAGTCGGGGTGGTGCACCACCTCGTAAGCAGTCCGGCATAAAGCTCAGGCGCGAGTGGCTGGCTCCATAGAGGGCATTTCCGGCATTAAGCTCGGCTAAACTCCTTCGACTTTTTTGAACCAAGGTGATATGACACCTCAGATATAGTCCGGCGTTGGAGCCCGGATACACTCCGGCATTGGAGTTTGGACATAATCTGGCATTGGAGCTCGGATACATTCCGGCGTTGGATCTCAAAAAGCAGTCCAGCGTTGGTGCTCGGCTGCAAAAGATACCTCGAATGCAGTCCGGCATTGGAGCTCGGACACAAGAGGACGCTGTCGCCCGGGAACAACTTCAAACCCGAGGTGTGGCATAAAAATAACAAGGCATTGATAAAGGCCGAAGACTTAAAGGGCTCCTCGGATACCCAATGTGTTAGATCTTAGATTTAGCTCGGCAATCCTCAAGATAGAAGAAGGGAAGATTTGTTGAACCAGTTTTCAAGACCGACGACCGAAGACAAAGAACAGTTCGGAAGAATCGAGGAGCGTCCCCAACTTAAAGACCGGTTCAGGGGGCTACTGACGGTGTCCTGGACTAGGGGGTACTCACCATGTCGTCTCCCGGTCAGTTAGATTGGGCCGAGGACCCCCATGGCCTTATACTCATGGGCCAGTTCGGACAGTTGCCGCATACAAGGAAGATTCCATAAGACTTGGTGGTCAAGACAAGGACTCCTCCCCCACCGGCGTATTCGGCCAGGACTCTTGTTATCCTAGGCCTCTAGTGCATTATATAAACCAGGGCCAGGCTAGTCGATAGGGATACAAAACAATCATACCATAGGCTAGCTTCTAGGGTTTATCCTCTATGATCTCGTGGTAGATCAACTCTTGTAATACTCATATCATCAAGATCAATCAAGCAGGAAGTAGGGTATTACCTCCATCAAGAGGGCCCAAACTTGGGTAAACATCGTGTCCCCTGTCTCCTGTTACCATCGACCTTAGACCCATAGTTCGGGACCCCCTACCAGAGATCCATCGGTTTAGACACCGACAGAGCCCTTCATACTCTGTTGTATTGTTGGTAGCCTCCTCCCGGGGAAAATGCATCTGGATGACGTACTTCAGGTGCTCTCCAGTGCGAGCAATGAGAAGCACGCCAGCCCCTGCACCTTGTAGCGAGAAGGCACCATCAAAATACACAATCCATTCTTGGGGCGCTTCCTTGTCGGGGATAACTGTCTCCGGCACCTCTTCATCAGGGGTTGGCGTCCATTCTGCAATAAACTATGCCAATGCCCTGCGCTGGATGGTTGATGTACTCTTGAACTTTAGGCCAAAGCTGGATGACTCCAATGGCCACTCACCTATTTTTCCAATGGCCTCAGGGTTTCGGAGTATCCTTTGCAAAGGGAAGCAGGTGACAACCGTCATCTCATGGGCTTGGAAGTAGTAGTGCGGTTTCCTTGAGGCCACTATGAGGCCAAAAATCAAGTTTGGCACGCCAGAGTACCTGGATCTAGCCCCCTGCAAGAGGGATGACAAAGTACACTGGGCGTTGCACCACTTTCTACCTTACCGCGTCCTTGGGGTTGTCTCCGCTGCCGTGCTCTTCTTTGTCTTGGTCCATATATGGCCCTGTCGGGTTGTTCTCACCCTCTGTTTCTTCCATTTGCTACTACGCCACTAAGGCTGCACTAACCACCTTCTAGTTGCCGCTAAGTATAGCAGCAACGGCTCTTGCGGTTTGGGAGCAACGAAAGTAGGCACAGAGAACAAGTAGGCCTTCAAGTCTTGTAGCGATGCATCCGCTTCCGGAGTCCACTTCATAGGTCCTGCCTTCTTCAAAATTTTAAAGAATGACAAGGCACACTTGACAGACTTGGAGATGGACCTACTAAGTGTAGCAACACATCCCGTCAGACACCTCACATCTTTAACTGACCTGGGTTCCTGAATCTTCTCGATAGCCTTGATCTTATCGGGGTTGGCCTCTATCCCACGATAGGATATGAAGAATCCAAGGAGCTTGCCGGAGGGAACACAAAACACACACTTCTCTGGGTTTAGCTTCAAGTTGATCTTACGTAGATTAGCAAACATCTCTTCCAAATCCTGAATAAGGGTCGATTTGTCCTTGGTCTTGACCACAATATCATCCATATAAGCCTCAATGTTCCTGTGCAACTGTGATTCAAAACCACTCTTGACTGCTCTTGCAAAAGTGGACCCGACACTCTTTAACCCGAAAGGCATGTGCATGAAGCAGTATGTGCCACATGGGGTGATGAATGAGGTCTTCTCTTCATCTTCCTTGGACATAAAGATTTCATGATATCCAGAGTATGCATCCAGAAAAGAGGGCAAATCACAACCTAAAGTGGAGTCCACAATTTGGTCGATGCGTGGCAAGGGGAATGGGTCCTTTAGGCAAGCCTTGTTGAGATCTGTGAAATCTATACAAAGCCTCCATTTCCCGCTAGCCTTGCGTACGACCACTGGGTTTGCTAACCATGTTGGATGTAGCACTCCTTTGACCAAACCAGCTACCTCAAGTTTCTTGATCTCTTCTGCTATGAATTGTTGTTGTTCCAAAGCTTTCTTCTGAACCTTCTGCTTGAAGGGTCAGGCATGTGGGAAGACAGCAAGGTGGTGCTCGATTACCTCCCTGGGAACACCGGGGATGTCAGATGGTTGCCAAGCAAACACATCGACATTCGCCCACAAGAAGGAAACAAGCGCGCTTCCCTATTTGTCATCAAGGGTGGCACTGATAGTAAAGGTACCATCAGTACCAGCCAGCCCTGTTGGGACCTTTTTCACATGAGGTGAAGTAGTTTGGGGCCTCTTGCTATTGGAACTTTGTGGCAAGTCATCAATAGGCACAACACACTCCGAAGAGATACGCTTCCCGGAATCCTTGCTGGTGTCCCTACTGTCCTTCTTCTTTCCCTTGATTTCCTTGGTGGGGACTGTGGCTTCTGCGACCTCTACCGCGACAGTGTCCCGGTACATCTTATCTACGAAAACAATTGTGTCCTTCTCGTCTGATGGAATGGAAATGACTCCCGGTGGCCCTGGCATCTACAAAGTGTTGTATTCATAGTGGGATGCGGCCATGAACTTTGCCAGAGCTAGGCGTCCAAGAATTCCATTGTACGGCAGGGGTAGGTTGACCATATCAGACACAACCTTCTCAGTTTGATAGTTCAGCTCTCCTCCAAATGTCACTAGCAACGTGATCTTTCCCTTAGGATGACTCCTACCGGGGTTAATTCCTTGAAATGTGCCCGTGACCTTGAGTTCTTCCTCTGCTATCTGTTGCTTGCTGATAACCTTTGGGGAAATCAGATTCAACCCGACCCCACCATCAACCAACACCTTGTGACTTTGAGGTTGCGAATTGTTGGTGAAACCAACAACGGCAAGCATCCTACCACGGTGGTGCCGTCAGGATGGTCCTCTTCTTCAAAAATGATGGGCATGCGTGACCATTTGAGCGGCTTCCGAGACTCCGCCGCTGGCTCCACGGCATTGACCTCACGCGCCCACCATTTAAGTTGGCGGTGAGAGGAGTGCAAAGATGCACCCCCCGTCAATGCACAGGGCATCAGCGGCCTTCTAGAATTCCCGCTCGCGTGTTTCCTCATCATCCCCTCTATCAATTTCATCATTGAAATCCTCCTTCTCTCGGGCCCTGGCGGGTTTTCCTTGATTCCGAAGGGTTTTGCCGAGGCGATTTGCTTCACCGCCTCGGCCCTTCCCGCCAGCACCATTCTGACCTTTTTCCTTAGCACACTTCTCATATCCAGCCCTCTGCTTGTTGGCGAGTTGCTCGACCTGATGACATTCGTGGAGATCGGGGCCCTTGGTCCGATGGATCTCGCAATACGATCCATCACTTTTCCCAGCTTTGTCGGCAGCCGCAGCCTCCCAGTAGTCAGTTCATGCAGCAACTTCCTTGCCGGGGGCTTCGGCCTTAGCCTTCCTGCCGGTACTTGGTGTGCCCGATCCCTCAACTATAAGTACCGCTTTATCCTTGCGCTTCCTGTTCTTCTTCCTATTCTTCTTCTTCTGACTGATGGACTCGTCGTCATCCTCTGAGTCGATGTCGATGCAATCTTCCTCTCCCGGAAGTTTCCTCCCTTCCTCCACCCGTTCACACTTGCCCACGAAGGTGTAAAGCTCCTTCACAGTCTTGGGCAACCAAACATTCATCTTGGACCGTATCCTGCGGTTGCGCACATTCGACTGGAAGGCAACTATCGCAGTTGCCGGGTGGATATCTAGGATATTTCCGTGGACTCGGTTGAACCTGTGCAAATACTTCCGTAGAGTATCTCCTTCTTTCTGCTGGAGAAGCTGCAAATCGTTGGGCCGCCCTGGTTCTTGATAGCCGCCCGTGAAGGCGCCAATGAACTCATGGCACAAGTCAGCCCAGGTTGAAATGGAGTTCCCCGGCAGGTGCATCAGCCAAGACATCACATTTGGCTTGAGTGCCAAAGGGAAGTAATTGCCAAACACCTTCTCACCCCTAGCAGCTTGAATAGCATTGGTGTAGATGCTCAAGAACTCTGCCGGGTTCAGTCTTCCATCAGACTTCTTAGGTATCTCGGGCATGAACGTGCGAGTAGATGGCCAACGGACTTGCCACAGCTCACGAGTGCAGGCGGGGCACCCAACCTCGAAAGGTAGGCACCCACCAGCCTCAAGCATGGGCTCGCCGATGTCGGGGACATCGCACCCATCGGCCCGGCGGTGATTGTCGCGGCGTCGCTCGATGACGATGCGTGCATGTTCTCTCCGCCTGCCCTCCGAGGCTCGCCGTTGGCCTTGACGTGCTCGAGGGTCGGAAGGCCATCGAGACATCATCAGGTTCTTGATTTTGCGGCTCCCGTGCTGATTGCCGTGGCAGGGACTGCACCGTGAGGGTGGCCTCTCCCGCATGGCCAGCAGCACGAGCCGTTGTCGTCATCTGGGAGGCCATGGTGGGTTAGCTCGCTGCGAGCCCTCAGCCTTAGCAAAGCCGATCAAACATTCAATAGTGGCTCTCCACTCATCCATCTGATCAGCTGCCGACGGAAATCTCAATAGGAGCAGGGCCCGTGCCATGGCTTCCGAAGCAGTGCCCGGCATTTGTGATGATGATGTAGACCGCAGCATCGGCCGGCTCCTAACGGTGCCAGCGGTGGCTGCACCGGGCTCCCGTCATTGGGATCCAGTCGCTGGAGTGGCGTGGTGACGAGGTGATGGCGCGCGCAGACTAACAACTCCGTTAGAGGCATTGGCTGGGCCATTTTGCTCCAGGGGCGGTGCATGCCCTGCGACCACACCCACGGTGGGGGCGGCCGTGGGATTGCGATTCGCCTTAGGATGAGTGTCACCACCATGGCTATGCCTCTCGGCCATGCCAAGAGGGACATACAGAATAATATCTCTACCCATACCTCGCAGAGCATGGTCGCCGGGATGTTGTTGGTGTAGCTCTTCCCTGGGGCCTCCCGCTCTTGCTTCGGCCATGAGGGAGGTGGTGATAACGCTGCTTGCGCCGACCACGTCCCCTACAGTGCCCATGTCCTCGTGCGTCTCCACATTCCCTGCAGCATCGGCGGCCATGGGCGGCGGGGCCTTCGAGGTGGATGGGAGAGTTGCAGCACCAGACTTCTTCTTAGGCACCATGGTCGATGGAGCCGTTGATGATGAAGATGGCGGTGAAGATGACACGCTGCTCATGCTCTCGGGTTCGCGCAAGTGATCCCCCTACATGGCGCGCCAAAGATGTCGTGGGAAACCACGACCACCTATGGGACCAAGGGACCCTTTTTGGTACGGCGGGGGGATGGGCACGTTGCACAAAGAGTGGAGAAGGGTGGAGCAGCACGACAGAGATCACACAGGCAGTTTCACCCAGGTTCAGGCCGCCGTGAGGCGTAAAACCCTACTACTCCTTCGGTGGATTGATGGTGCAAAGTGTTGGATAAATGCAGCGCTCTTGCCTGGCAAGGTTGCCTCGGGGCGAGAGGAGCTACGCGCGTATGAGTGTGAAGGGGTCCAAATCCTCTCTATGATTGCCATGGGCCTCCTTTTATAGGTTAAGGGGTCAGCATAGTGGCAAATTAGTCTTTACATATTGATGAGATAGCAAACAGTGCTATCATACCTAACTCTGCAAGCTGGCAGAGCTCACTAAATGCGCCGCTCAACGTCACATCATGGCTCACCCGGGAGGCCCTGCCGAGTTGTTTTGCCAGCTTCACGCCTGCTTGCTTGTCACGTCTCAGGACGGGTGTCGCTTGGAGGTATTTCTGTAGGAAGTGGCTGCCATGTGGTGAATAGCAGTCACTTTGCGTCTTGACACCGCACTTGTTGATGACTTGCGTCGCTGTGAGGTGGAGCGGTGGAGTGTTTTACCTCCGTAAGCCCTAGCAGGCCTGCCGGGACGATCTGAAAGCTTGCTTCCGGGGCAAACCCACCCTCGCCAGGCTGTCCTGTCCGGCAAAGGAGGTTTTTCCTTTGGTTGTATCCAGTCTCTTTGGTTAGTCATCTTGTGCTGCATGTTGGTCCTTCCAAAAAACTAATCCCTTGTGCTTTGATATGATCGTGGTGCTTGTAATCTGGCTCTTGTGCCTGTGGATAGTCTGGGCAACGGACCCAGGGTTTGTTGCACCGACATTTAGTATATGATGTGTGATGTTGGTTGCATCTTTCATATGATTTATGGCATTCACTGCTTCTAATTTGTTGAAATGCCATTTATGACGGGACACTTTTAACTTGGCAGAGTAATATTGGTTACATCTTTCATGTGGTGTCCAGCTTGCATTGCTTCTAATTTGTTGAAATGGCTTCTTCTTAGTTTACACAAATAGTTGTGAATATGCCATGCTATCCTGTTTTTTGTACATATTCCATCCTCGTATCATGTGTTTGCCTTACATCAAAGTAGTGATTGTCAATATCATTCATGAATGAGTTCTAAAGAGTGTACTTTATTACTTTTCTTGTCGGTTTTACTTGACAATGCAAAATCAATAAAGCGGAGGGAAATTAACAAGGCAGTGGATAAAGGTGCTCCTTTCAACCAACTGAAACGGAGCGCCTCTGCAGATGCATAGACACATGCATAGACACTCAACAAGATTTGGAAGACAACACATGCATAGACACTCAACCTAGCTGTGTTGATGATGAGCACGTCTCCCCTAGTCCACTATCACAGGTGCTCCCTCTAACTTGGCACTGTTATATGTGGTTGTATGTTATGTATTATGTCTAGCTTGTATTGCTTCTAGTTTTGTTGAATTCCATCTGCTTACTTTACGCATTATACTTGTGAATAAGACATGTGTTCCTGTTTCTAGAACGTACAATATTTATCTATCACACAATTTTCTTACATCAATGTACTACTGTTGTGTAACATGCAAAAATCACTTATCATAAGACACGTTTAACTTGGGAGTGTGATATAGGTTACATCTCGCATTCTTCTCTAGCTTGTACTACTTCTAATTTGTTGAAATGGCACTTAAGACGAGACAATTCTAACTTGGTAGAGAGATATTCGTTGCATCTTTCATATGGTGTCTAGTTTTCATTGCTTCTAATTTGTTGAAATGCCTCATTCTTAGTTTACACATCATAGCTGTGAATATGCAATGTTGTCCATTTCTCTTACACATTCAATCGTCGTATCATGCAGTCGTCTTACATTAAAGTAGTGTTCACCAGCATCCTGCATCAATGAGTTCTGAAAATCAAATTTTTACTCATTTTTCTTGTGTGTTTGACTTGATAAGGTAATAAAATTAAGTAAGAGGAAGGAAAAAATTAAGGCAGTGACTAATGCGATCTTCCGGCGAAACCAACATCCTAGGTGCTTTCTCTAGCTTAGCTGTGTGATATTGTCTTGCACTTTCCTGTGGTGTCTAGCTTGTATTGCTTCTAGTTTGTTCAAATGCCTTCTGCTTAGTTTACACAAACAGTTGTGAATCTGCCATGTCGTCCTGTTTTGCGTACATATTCCATCCTCGTATTGTGTGTTTGTAATACATTAAGGTAGTGATTGTCAGTTTCATGCATGAATGAGTTCTGAAGAGTGAATTTTATTGCTTTTTCTTGTCGGTTTTACTTGACAATGCAAAATCAATAAAGCAGAAGGAAATTAGCAAGGCAGTGTATAAAGGTTGTCCTTCTAACCAACTGAAAAGGAGGTCCTCTACAGATTCTACTCCGCCATCCCACCAACAAGATTTGGAAGACAACACATGCATAGACACTCAACATAGATGTGTTGATGTTGATGATGAGCACGTCTACCCTAGTCCACCATCACAGGTGCTCCCTCTAACTTGGCACTATTATATGTGGTTGCATGTTATGTATGATGTCTAGCTTGTATTGCTTCTAGTTTTGTTGAAGTCCATCTTCTTACTTTACACATTATACTTGTGAATAAGACACTTGTTCCTATTTCTAGAACATACAATATTTGTTTATCACACCATGTTCTTACATCAGAGTACTACTATTGTGTAACCTACAACAATCACTTATCATAAGACACGTTTAACTTGGGAGTCTGATATTGGTTACATCGCGCATTCTTTTCTAGCTTGTACTGCTTCTAATATGTTGAAATGGCACTTATGATGAGAAAGATTTAACTTGGTAGAGTGATATTCAGTGCATCTTTCATGCGATGTATAGCTTTCATTGCTTGTAATTTGTTGAAATGCCTTCTGCTTAGTTTACACATCATAGTTGTGAATATGGAATGATGTCCTTTTTTCTTACACATTCAATCGTCCTATGATGCGGTCGCCTTACATTAAAGTAATGCTCATCAGCATCCTGCATCAATGAGTTCTAAAAAGTGATTTTTTATTCATTTTTCTTGTGGGTTTGACTTGACAAGGCAATAAAATTAAGTAAGAGGAAGGAAAAAATTAAGGCAAGGACTGATGGTGGTCTTCCGGCGAAACCGGCATCCCAGGTGCTTTCTCTAGCTTGGCAGTGTGATATTGTCTTGCATCTTTCATGTGGTGTGTAGCTTGTATTGCTTCTAGTTTGTTGAAATGGCTTCTGCTTAGCTTACACAAATAGTTGTGAATATGCCATATCGTCCTGTTTTTCGTACACATTCCATCCTCGTATCGTGTGTTTGCCTTACATCAAGGTAGTGATTGTCCGTATCATGCATGAATGAGTTCTGAAGAGTGAATTTTATAGCTTTTTCTTGTCAATTTTGCTTGAAAGTGCAAAATCAATAAAGCAGAAGGAAATTAGCAAGGCAGTGGATAAAGGTGCTCCTTCCAACCAACTGAAACAGTGGGCCTCTATAGATTCTACTTTGCCATCCCCCCAACAAGATTTGGAAGACAACACAAGCATAGACACTCAACGTAGATAGGTTGATGACGAGCACGTCTCCCCTAGTCCACCATCAAAAGTACTCCCTCTAACTTGGCACTGTTATAAGTGGTTCATGTTATGTATGATGTCTAGCTTGTATTGCTTCTAGTTTTGTTGAAGTCCATCTTCTTACTTTACATATTATACTTGTGAATAAGACCCTTGTTCCTGTTTCTAGAACATACAATATTTGTCTATCACACCATGTTCTTACATAAAACTACTACTATTGTGATCACTTATCATAAGAGACGTTTAACTTGGGAGTCTGATATAGGTTACATCTCGCATTCTCTTCTAGCTTCTACTACTTCTAATTGGTTGAAATGGCACTTATGATGAGACAGATTTAACTTGGTAGAGTGATATTCGGTGCATATTTCATGCGGTGTCCAGATTTCATTTCTTCTAATTTGTTGAAATGCCTTCTGCATAGTTTACACATCATAGCTATGAATATGCAATGATGTCCTTTTTTCTTACACATTCAATCAACCTATGATGCGGTCACCTTACATTGAAGTAATGCTCGTCGGCATCCTCCATCAATGACTTTTGAAAAGCAAATTTTTATTCATTTTTCTTGTGGGTTTGACTTGACAAGGCAATAAATTAAGTAAGAGGAAGGAAAACATTAAGGCAGGGAGTGATGTCGGTCTTCCAGCGAGACCGACATCCTAGGTGCTTTCTCTAGCTTCGCAGTGTGATATTGTCTTGCATCTTTCATGTGGTGTGTAGCTTGTATTGCTTCTAGTTTGTTGAAATGGCTTGTGCAGCTTACACAAATAGTTGTGAATATGCCATGTCGTCATTCTTTTCATACATATTCCTTCCTCGTATCGTGTCTTTGCCTTACATCAAGGTAGTGATTGTCCATATCATGCATGAATGAGTTCTGAAGAGTGAATTTTATTGCTTTTCCTTGTTGATTTTACTTGACAATGCAAAATTAATAAAGCGAAAGGAAATTAGCAAGGCAGTGGATAAAGGTGCTCCTTCGAACCAACAGAAAGGGAGGGCCTTTACAGATTCTCCTCTGCCATCCCCCCACCAAGATTTGGAAGACAACACATGCATAGACACTCAATGTAGCTGTGTTGATGATGAGCACGTCTCCCCTAGTCCTGCATCACAGGTGCTCCCTCTAACTTGGAACCGTTATAAGTGGTTACAAGTTAGTATGATGTCTGGCTTGTATTGCTTCTAGTTTTGTTGAAGTCCACTTTCTTACTTTACACATTATACTTGTGAATAAGACACTTGTTCTTGTTTCTAGAACATACAATATTTGTCTATCACACGATGTTCTTACATCAAAGTACTACTATTGTGTAACCTGCAACACTCACTTATCATAAGACACGTTTTACTTGGGAGTCTGATATAGGTTATGCATTCTTTTCTAGCTTGTACTACTTCTAATTTGTTGAAATGGCACTTATGATGAGACAGATTTAACTTGGTAGAGTGATATTCGGTGCATCTTTCATGCGGTGTCTAGCTTTCATTGCTTCTAATTTGTTGAGATGCCTTCTACTTAGTTTACACAACATACTGTGAATATGCAATGGTGTCCTATTTTCTTACACATTCAATCGTCCAATGATGTGGTCGCGTTACATTAAAGTAATTTTCGACGGCATCCTGCATCAATGAATTATGAAAAGAGAATTTTTATTCATTTTTCTGGTGTGTTTGAATTGACAAGGCAAAAATTAAGTAAGAGGGTGAAAAAAAATAAGGGAGGGACTGATGGCGGTCTTCCGGCGAAACCGGCATCCTAGGTGCTTTCTCTAGCTTGGCAGTGTGATATAGTCTTGCATCTTTCATGTGGTGTCTAGCTTGTATTGCTTCTAGCTTGTCGAAATGGCTTTTGCTTAGGTTACGCAAATAATTGGGAATATTCCATGTCGTCCTGTTTTTCATACATATTCCATACTCGTATCGTGTGTTTGCCTTACATCAAGGTAGTGATTGTCAGTATCATGCATGAATGAGTTTTAAATAGTGAATTTTATTGCTTTTTCTTGGCGATTTTACTTGACAATGCAAAATCGATAAAGCGGAAGGAAATTCGCAAGGTAGTGGATAAAGGTGCTCCTTGAAACCAACAGAAACGGAGGGCCTCTATAGGTTCTACTCCGCCATCCCCCCAACAAGATTTGGAAGACAACACATGCATAGACACTCAACGTAGTTGTGTTGATTATGACCACGTCTCCCCTAGTCCACCATCACATCTGCTCGCTCTAACTTTGCACTATTATATGTGGTTGCATGTTATGTATGATGTCAAGCTTGTATTGCTTCTAGTTTTGTTGAAGTCCAGCTTCTTACTTTACACATTATACTTGTGAATAAGACACTTGTTCTTGTTTCTAGAACATACAATATTTGTCTATCACAATATGTTCTTACATCAAAGTACTACTGTTGTGTAACCTGCAACAATCACGTACCATAAGACACGTTTAACTTGGTATTCAGATATAGGTTATATTTATTTGAACTTTATTTGAAATTGTATTCGGTTGAATTTTATTAAATTAGGAAAAAATTGCATTTTTAAAAATTACATTTTAGCCCAGAAAAATGTTCACATTGCACCAAATATTAGGAGGGGATGGTGAAAATTATTTCTAGAAATTTAGGATTTTTATTTTATTTTATTTGGATTTTTGTTTGCGGCGTTTTTTTAAAGAAAAATCTTCGGACCGACTATTTCGAAGCCTAGCTGGGCCAGCGAGTCGTCCGCCTCGTCCCCGAGCATGGGACAGACTCCCGCCGCCGCACACCGCCCGAGTCGGACTCGGCCACGCCCCGCCGCCGCCTTACCCCGCCCCCTCCTCCATGCTGCGACCCCGGGGCCCTTCTTTATAAGCCGAGGCCGCCGCCCCCTCTCCCCCTCAAACCGCGCCGCCCAAGCCGCTCGCCGCCAACGCCACTCGCCGCTGCAGCTGTCACGCCGTCAACGCCGCCGTAGCCACCGCAACACCCCGCCGTCGCCACAGATCCCGCCGGAGTCGCCGCCACCGGTTTTCTCCGCTCGAACCACCGAACCGGTATAAAACCGCCCTGATCCGGGTTTTTTTCGTTTTTCTTTTTAAACCCTATTTTTAGGTTATTTATTTAGCGGACGTTCGTCCGTTAGTCTTCGATAGCGAATGTTTTCGTCCGTTAGTCTATGTTAGCGAACGTTCGTTCGTTAGGTTTTTCTTTTTCTGTTTATTTTCGGCCAGGGACCTATCCGTAATTATTTTCTTTGCAGATTAGTCCCTGATCTTTAAACGATCACTACTTTTTGCCCGTTTATCCAAACCCAACGAAACCAATGCCAAATTCTTCCTTATGATTCCCTCTATTCAGATAATCAACTTGAACATGTTTTGAAAGTTTAAAATTTGGTTTCAAACAAATTTGAATTTGAACTTCTTTTGATCGTAATTTGAGTTTCGTATCTCCGATTTGATTGATCCTTTTTGCAAATCGAAGCACTTCACTTGAACTTTCTATTTAGATCTTTTTATTTGGTTTACCTTTGCATCTTATGTTGGAGTGCTTATGTATGCTATTGTTTGTTTATGATAGAGTACCCGGAGTGCGAAGCTTGCTACTACGAATCTCTAGGGTTTTTCGATCGTCAGCAAGGCAAGTTACACTTTGATCATATCCTTTTATTACCCAGTTTTTATGCATTAGTTTCAACCCCCAAACATTGCATGAGTAGGATTGTGAACATGGGGTTATGGTTAAGTAGTTGATGAGGTAGGAACATATTGTCTTTTTATCAACCCCAGGAATATGCGTTTGTTACATGTTGCTTAGCCATGCACATAGACGGGATTGGTATGTGAGATTCATGCAAGTTGTGAGAGTTTATAACTAAGGAAAAATTAACGTGGCTACTCTAATACACATCTAGGTGGATTGGTTGCGGGCACCTGGAGCAATCCAGTGTTGTCCTAGGATATCCTGGAGTACCCATGTGATCATCCTATGGAATGCCACCCAGGCTCAAAGGGATCATAATATTATTCATGCTCAGAAACATTCTTGTGCAGCCACAAGCCATTATGGGCTCTGGCATAGTGGAGTAAGTTGTGTGACACTTTGAAGGCAAGGATAACAGTCAACTTGCCCAAACATCTCAAGTGGAAAATATATCGGATGAAGACTGGAGAGGCCTTGTTAAAAACTAGTCTGATCCGAAGTATCAAGTATGTTATATATATGTGATCAGATCACAAGTTGAACTCCTATTTATGCATGTGCCTCACAAATCTATCTTCTTGTAGGTGAACTATTCAAAGAACAAGTCTAACCGTACAAAAGTGAAATTTTAGCAGACGACATGATCTCGTACCTATATTGCACACTGCGAGGCTCTTCTAACTAGCTGATGTTTCACTCCTTTCGCTATGCCATATTATCAGATCTATATTGACTTGTTCCAAATGCAGAGGAAAGCCCACAAGGATCAAAAAGTACATGAACCAAATGTTGTGCAAATCTTCAAGGACTATCACACCAGCAAGACGAAGGGCATGACTACACCAATCAAAGCCGCTATTGTAAGTCCTCAATCCTCATCCCTTTTAAGTTTTAACTACTACCTTACTCTGACTTATTAAACTGCACGGTTTCTAGCCAATGTCTATTACTATTTTCAATTTTATACACAAATGTATTAGCGTATCATTGCACCTTACAAGGTTTAAAAGAGAGGAGTGATGTTCCTTTGATCTTGCTATGTAATCTAGTTCCGTGTTGGACTTGCCCACACAATGTTACAATTGCATGTTTGTTTGTTCTCAGTAGTTTTGTGATATGAATGATGTCATACTATAAGCCGACCCTCACATGATAAACCGCCGTTTTAACTTTAACAAGTTCAGGGTCGTATTTAAAAGATTGACTGTCAAGAATACAACGGGTCGTTCCAGGATTTCCTGGGTGGAGTAACAACGACATACAGGCCGGTTAACTCGAGATTTGGTGTTTACACCAGGCATGTAAGCCGATCAAGAGGGTAATTATAGCTATGCTCTTTGAGCAGGAAGCCCCCAAGTGACCTGCGAAAAGGCATGTAAGCCTGATCAAGAGGGTAAGCATGGCTATGCTCATTAAGCACAAAGCCCCCAAGTGACCCGCGAGAAGGCATGTAAGCCTGATCAAGAGGGTAATCAAGGCTCTGCTCATTGAGCAGGTAGCCCCCAAGTGACCAATGAGACGACATGTAAGCCGGATCAAGAACGTAATTAAGGCTCTCCTCATTGAGTAGGTCGCCCCCAAATGACCAATGAGACGACATGTAAGCCGGATCAAGAGGGTAATCAAGGCTCTGCTCATTGAGCAGGTCGCCCCCAAATGACCAATGAGATAGCATGTAAGCCGGATCAAGAGGGTAATCAAGGCTCTGCTCATTGAGCAGGTCGCTCCCAAATGACCAATGAGACGACATGTAAGCCGGATCAAGAGGGTAATCAAGGCTCTGCTCATTGAGCGGGTCCCCTCGAATGACCAATGAACAAATAATAAAGGCTCAGACACTTTATAATTGAAATGACAGAGGCCCTGAATTATCAGGGACGTCGGATTTATTATAGTGATCATAATATGTACACTAAAGATATTATGTACAACACAAGTGCCGGTGGCTCAAGTGTAATAAGGTCGAAGATGAGCAATGTTCCAGGGCCGGCAGGTCTCCTCCTTTGATGTGCGTGAGTCCTTGTCGTATCGAGTATCAATGAGGTAGTATGACCCATTGTTCAGGTTCTTGCTGACCACAAAAGGTCCTTCCCAAGGCAGAGATAACTTGTGCACATCTGTCTGATCTTGAATGAGCAGGAGCACCAAGTCGTCTTCTTGAAAGGTCCAGGTTTTAACCCAGCGGCTATGATAATGATGCAGATCTTGCTGATATATCGCCGAATGAGCCGCCGCAAGGTCACGCTCCTCATCCAACATATCAAGAGCATCCGACGTGCTTTTTCATTGACAGCTTCAACATAAGCCGATACCCGAGACAGGTCATGACGGATATCGCTTGGAAGAACTGCCTATGCCCCGTAGACCATGAAGAAGGGCGTGTAACCAGTGGATCTGTTGGGGTGGTATTGATAATCCAAAGAACTGAGGGTAATTCCTCAACCCAACAACCCGGCGTCCTCTCTAATGTGACCATAAGCCGAGGTTTCATCCCTCTCAAGGTTTCTTGATTGGCCTTTTTAGATTGAGCATTGGACTGGGGGTGAGCTACTGACGAGACATCAAGACGAATATGCTCTTTTTGACAGAACTCTTTCATAGCACCCTTAGAAAGATTAGTGCCATTATCAGTTATGATACTGTGAGGGTAGCCAAAACAGAAAATCACCTTCTTAATGAATTGAACTATCGTTGCCGCATCACACTTACTGACCGGCTCTGCCTCAACCCACTTGGTAAACTTTTCAACCGTCACCAAGAGGTGGGTATTTTGTCCTTGGATCTCTTGAAAGGTCCAACCATATCCAGCCCCTAAACTGCAAACGACCAAGTAATTGGAATCATCCTCAATTCTTGAGCCGGCACATGAGCTCGTCTAGGAAATTTCTGACAGCCGTCTGTCAGTGTTCTGGTAATGGGGGTCCCCAGAATTGCCTGTTTGCGGCCCACAGCGTGGCTCTTCAACTGGGCCCGTAAGGCCCATCTTCACCAATAAGCATTGAAGACCCTCGCGAGGGGCCAAGCCTCGCGAGGCGGACGACACAAGACCTCCTCAGGAGCGGCCTCACCAGGCTGGCTCATGAGGGGCGAAGAGCTGAAGGCAAGACAAATCTCACGAGGTTCCAGTGACGTGAGCCATGACGACCAAGGCTAGGCGGGTGCCAGGCGGGCGCCAGCGCACGTAGTGTCCTTATTTCCTCTTTGGTGCTAAGGAGGCAAGCGCAGACGAAGAGTACCGACGCGTCAACCAAAGGTTTGCATATCGGTGCAACGAGACTAAGACCAGCAGGACGGCAGGACGGAGGTCACCGTGGAGCCCATGATAGCGTCACCACCAGAGCCTTTGGCAGGCGAAGACCACTTTTGTCAGGATAAGCTGTACTAGCTGTCCCTTTTCAAATTGGTCTCCCTTCCCGCTCAATATTTGGAGAGAGGACCAGGGCCTCTATAAATAGGACTAGCCACCACCATAGCTAGAAGAGAGGGATCCGGACAACCACAAGTTCACCAAGCACAAGAACACCTCTCCCCTTGTACTGTTCATCCTCAGCCCAAGAGGCAATCCACCACCACCACACTGCAGTAGGGTATTACACCACAAAGGTGGCCCAAACCAGTATAAATCTTGTGTCTTGTGTGTTGTGAGTTCGTGTGCCTAGCCTAGAAATTGCGAAGTGTGTGAGAGCGCGATCGGTGAGGGAGAGATCTTCGCGCGCACCCCAGTGTCCGAACCTTAAGGGTTTTGCCAGAACCCGAAATCCAACATTTGGCGCGCCAGGTAGGGGTGCGCCGAAGCTTTCCTTCCGCCGCTCCGTGTTCCACCGCTTCGTCGCAACCATGTCGGACGCTCGTCGCGCCCGAGATGAGCGTCGGGCCGCCCTCGCCGCCCACGTCGCCCAGACGGCTCCTGTCGGCGGGCCTCCCCGTCGTTCTCCGTCACCCGCCACCAATGCCGCCACCGGCCCGATGGGGAACGAACAGCAAGCATCATCGCTGCACCCCTCAGTGCGGCGGGACGGCCACACCGCCACTCCGTCGCTGACCCCCGCCGGTTCCTCGTCTCACGCTCGTCATGCTCCCACGGACGCGCGGGCCGTGCTACTCATGGCGCGTGAGCTCCTGCGCTACCACCCAGTCGATGACCTCTACGAGGAATGGCTGGACCGCGTCACCGAGCTTGTCAGCACCGCAGGGGGCTCCCCAGCACTGTCCCTCTCGCTGGCTCGTCCACCGCCAGCTACGGGCGACGCAGCTCACGCAGCACCTCCGCCACCCCTGCACCAAGACGATGCCCTGGAGCCAAGGCGCACAGCTCCGCGGCGCGACCCACCGCGCCAAGCGCCCGCGTGTGAAGAAAGAAGTTGTCAATAAGTTCCTCGACCGCAAGAGAACGCTCCACCGCTCCCCGCTCCCCGTGCCGCCGCGTTAGGATCGCTTGTCGCGGCAGGGCCATGCGCCGCTTGCCGTGGTAGCGCGCGAGCGCCAAGACCAGGCTCCACCTCCATGGTGGGCCATGGTGACTATGGCCGGCTGCCGCGCCTTCACCCCCGAGCTGCTTAGCGTCGCCAGGCCACGCAAGTTCAAGCCAGATCTGCCTCCTCGCTATGACGGCACCCCCGACCCCACAGAGTTCTTGCAGCTCTACGAGATGAGCATCGAGGCAGCCAATGGTGACGAGAAAGTCATGGCGAACTGGTTCCCTATGGCTCTCAAGGACGGCGCTCGTTCGTGGCTCCTGAACTTACCTTCGGGCTCCATCTCTTCCTGGAACGAGATGCATGACCGCTTCGTCGCCATCTCCCAGGGCCCCCGCGACCGCCCTCCGACCGTGGGTGACCTGCACCGCGTCAAGCAACAACCGGGAGAGACCCTCCAGAAGTACATCCAGCACTTCATAAATGTCTGCCTCAAGATCCCCAAGGTGACGGACGAGGACATCATCTCTGCGTTCTCTGATGGCGTCTGCGACGTCAAGATGAAGGAGGAGCTCGCCATCCACGAGGAGTTGTG
This sequence comes from Triticum urartu, assembly GCF_003073215.2. Taxonomy (NCBI): domain Eukaryota; kingdom Viridiplantae; phylum Streptophyta; class Magnoliopsida; order Poales; family Poaceae; genus Triticum; species Triticum urartu. Next base: position 408,084,904 of record NC_053028.1, read on the forward strand.
CACATCCCTAGAGCTATTCAACCTGGTGACCAAGTGCACAAGGGCTGAGGAAGGGCGCCTTTCCCTCCTCGAGCTCCCAGCTGCCGACCCGGAGGAGAAGAAACCCAAGGCCAAGGACGTGAAGCGCAAGGGAGTCCTCGTGCTCACGGCAGAGCCGGACACGAAGCGCAGCAGGGACCAGCCTGAGTCATCCAAGGGCAGCCGATCATTCTGCGCCTTCCACAACGTGCACAGCCACAACACCAATGATTATCAAGAGCTCAGGGCCATTCGTGACGGACGCTCCGGTCGATGCCCCGAGCGCAACGACCGAGGCTACGACCGAGGAGGAGGACATGGCGAAGGATGCTGGGATGACCATGGCCCACACCAGGAGTGGCGCGACCAACCTCGTGAGGACCGCTGGCAAGATCAACCTCACGAGGGCGCATGGAGGGATCAGCCTCGCAAGGATCATCCTCTGGGCAACCCCGTTCTTCCTCCGCTACCGCCACCTCCAAGAAGGAATGATGACCACCATCAAGACGAGGGGGCTGGGGGGCTTCTAGGAGCCGCGTGCTATCGCCTGCATCTTGGGCGGAGCTCAAGCCGCAGCCTCACAATGTATCTTCAAGCAGTTTGCTCGCAAGGTGAACACAGTCCTTCCCAAGCTCGAGGCCACTCGCCCGCTCAGGTGGTCCAAGTGTGCCATCACTTTCAATTCGGTAGATCAGCTCCAGTGTGCGGCTACCGCTGGCGCTCTCCCAATGCTTGGTTCACCTATCATCAGCAATGTGCAAGTCACCAAGACCCTCATCGACGGCGGTGCAGGCCTCAACATCCTGTCCGTTGAGACATTCGACAACATTCAAGTGCCCTACGATTAGCTTCAGCCTACCAAGCCTTTCTCAGGAGTGACCGACGGGTCCACCATACTGATAGGTTAGGTCCGCCTCCCAGTCACCTTTGGAGAATGCAACAACTACCACACCGAGCTCATCGACTTCGACGTCGCCCACATTCGTCTGACGTACAATGCCATCCTCGGGTATCCAGCCCTGGCCAAGTTCATGGCAGTGACGCACCACGGCTACAACGTCCTCAAGATGCCAGGGAGCGGTAGGATCGTCACAATCCCCTGCAAAGCAAGAGATGCGGTGTGCTCCCTTGAGCGCGCCTTCCAAGCAGCGTCAATCGAAGACCCCGACAACAATGCAGCTCGATACCCTCCTGAGGTCGTTCCCAAGAAGAAGAAGCAGCAACTCCATGCCGGACCTCGGGAGGGTAGCACCGCAAGTGGTACCTCGTCAGGATCAGCGCCTGTGCCTATGGTGCCTCCCTCTATCGCATAGGAAGGCGCGCCCGGTGCGCTCCTCGGGCAGGGCTCGGGGGCTCTCTTCTAGAGGGCCTCAGACCTTGCCAACATCACGAGGGAGGCGCTCGGGCACCACTTGGAGGCATGCTTCGCGGCATGTCTCCCTCAGAAGGACACTGGGCAAGGAGCGCCCGGTGCCCAGGAGTTCATCACCAAGGTATCTCAGGAGCTTCAGGAAGCAAGAGCAATACGCGGCGACTGCCTCCCACCTGGCGTTGCTCCCCACCCTGGCAAGGGTGGTGAGTTGCATGTCTGCATCAACATACCAGGGCTCAACCGAGCCGCATCTCAAGAGCTCTTCTGGCCTTCGCGTGTTGGGCGCTGTGAAGGTCCACCTCACAACTACGTGTGCATGTCGTTCGGCCTGCCGAGCGTGGCCGTTGCCTTCCAGCGCAATCTGTGGAGCGTCATGGCGGGTCAGGAGGCCAGGCATCACGCAGTCCTGTCAGAGATGGCGACGGTCCTCAAGGAACCGCCTGGACCCCCAGAGCCTCCCGAGGCTCAGGGCCCCGATGGCTCGTGAGGAGCAACCCCTTCGCCGCGTGCCTTCAGCTGCCTCGACACCCCTTCATCAATGGAACCAGGTGACACTTTCCAAGTTTATTTAGCTGGGAGCGCCCCCGGGGCTGCATTATTCCCGAGTAGCGTGGGTCCGTCCCTGTGGCATGTATCCTTTCCTTTTTATGTCTTTAGCTTACCTTGTTGGGAGCGCCCCTTGGGCTGCATCATTCCCAAGCCGCTCGGGCCTGACCCAGTGGCATGTTTGCTTTCCATGCATAATCTATCTATGGTTATCACCTGATTGATTTTCACCCACCATGGGAGCCGTGCGCCGGTCGTCTTTCATGAGGACCCCTCGTGTGAGAGGGTTAGGCACGGCGCCTGTGCTCAGCCCTGTCCCTGGAGCGTCGATAAATCCAGTGGCTGAGCTCTGTCTAGCGGGCTGGCCCCGTTCACATCACCTCCTGGGGCTGTTGGTGCTTGGGTTTCTCATGCGATAACCTCAGGAGATTTGTTCGGCGCAGGTTGTCTGACCACCTCGCAGGACTAGCACAGCGAACAAGAATCAACACCAGGCGCAACCCGCCATGAGGTAGGGCCTCGTGAGTCCCGCGCTGGCTCAGAGTGCCCAGACACACCTCGTCTAGCCCTGTCGTGCAAGCCACGTGTCAGTGCGGGGCTGTACACGCCCCGGGGGCTCTTCGCAATAGGGAGTCCCCTCCCACGTACCAGTGGAAGCACCATGCTCCGCGCTGGCAATCGACACTGCTGAGGAGCGGCTATGCCCGTGCAAGTGTGGAAGCGCCATGGTCCATCCTGGTGATAAACAACTGAGGGCGGCCTCACGGCTGTATCAACCTCAGGGAGCCTCCGGGCTCGATGTCTGGCCTAATCGCAACGCCTCCCCTTGGGAGAGCCGCGCGAGGGGGCTGGGCATGGGGGCTACACTCTGGTCACGCCCAAGCATACGCCACCTCACCAGGTCCCTCAGACTAGGTCGTCGCGCCCCCCTCCCGAGCCGATCCTCGGCGAGGACAAAGGTATGAAGGTTGTTTGCACGTCAAGGGGGACTCCTGAGCATCGCGACTCAGGAGCCTAACTGACCATGTAGCCCCTCACTCCTTTGTCCGTCCTGGTCTCCGGTCGGCTCAACGGTGGTTGAGGTATGTGCGGGGTCGGGCCCTACCGACGTAGAACACTAGATATATCCCCGCGCCTCTTTCCTATAAGCTATTTGCGCGTCAAGGGGGACTCTTGAGCATCGCGACTCAGGAGCCTAACTGGTCACGTGGCCCCTCACACCTCGGGCTCGTCCTGGTCTCGGACGACCCAACGACGGCTGAGGTATGCGCGTGGCCGGCCTCTGCCGACGTAGAACGTAAAGTAAATGGGAAGGAAATCGCAAAATCTCAAAGCAAATATTACAAGACATATTGTTCCGCGAACATCAAACACAAGTTTAAATGCCTCCAGAGGCATGCTACATGTTGCAGGAGTTTTAACAGGAAAGGAGCCGCAAGCCAGTCATCCCTGGATACCATCGGTACCCGCAAGAGGCGCCCCTTGGGTACCATCGCCTTCACTAGCACCACCGATCGAAGGCGCGGAGGTGAGGGCATCGAACTTCTTCAGCAGGGCTTCCACCTGACCTTGCATGGCTGCGGCAGCGGTTGCGCAGTGTTCATCAGCCACAGGCTCTAGCAGCTCATCAAGGCGGGCGGCAGGATCGCGAAGATGGAGGTGACTGAAGACGCGCATCAGTGCGGCTGAAGAAAGGACGCGAGCCTCTTCCTCTGCCATGGGGCCGATGCCACTCACGACTTCCTCAAGCGCCTCGACCAAGTAGGGAAGCAACTGGGCGGGGCCGTCCTCAGCAGTGGCCAGCGGCTTCTCCAAGCCCTTCTCATAGATTGACTTCAGAGCCTTGCGGGACCTCTTTTCAAGAAGCACGAAGGCCGCGCGGTCCTCGGCCAGGACGTTCGCCTTGGCGTCAAGACCGGCTTTCTCTGCCTGCACCTTTTGCTCCAGCTCCTCTAGCCGGCCGCACTCAGCAGCCTGCGCCTGCGCCAGCTGCTCCAGCTCGGCGTCGCGACCCTTGATGGCGTCCTCCCGGGCCTTCATCCTCTCTTCCTCCGCCTTACGGCCACGGGCAGCTTCAGCATGCTTTTCACGCAGGATCTTCAGCTCGGCGTCCAGCACCCGGCAGCAATCTTGGGCGCCTTCGGTGTCCTTCAGCGCTGCCTCGCGAGCAACTGCTACCTGAGCTACGGCACACTTCTCCCCCTCAGAGGTCGCCGCGACCTGGCTCAGCGCCGCCCAGACGGACAAGTCATAATGGAACCAACCAGAGACCAGCTCCAGACGTCCAGCCGCCAGGAGGGGTTCGGTGCTCTGAAGATCTTCTCGCAGCCGGGCCATCTCAGAAAGGGCCCGCTCCAGGATGTCAGAAGAAGCAGAAGAACCTGGGGCTGGAGACATGGAAGAAGGAGGAGGAAGAGGCATCGTCATCACCAGGGCCTGGGAGGCTGGAAGCGCCTGAGCCTCTTGGACCTCATCACTCGAGCCGGACCCTGGCACCTCCCGAGTCAGCGAGGCCTCGGGGGCTGACTTCTCCCGAGGATGCTCCACCCAGCCTCGCGATGATTATCGGGCTGGAGAATCATGAGCACCATCTCCACCTTTACTCATGGAGAGGGACGCAGCCGCAGGAGGTGACCTGGGCTCAAGCAGCACCACCTCACTCTCCCTTTTCCTCTTTGCCGCAGGCGTTAGCCTATTTTCACAACAAGGAAGAAGAGTCGGGAACAAGCGTCAGCAGCAAGAACAAGACAAGACAAGAACACTTACTGATCCGCCGCGGCGTAGCCCTACCGCTTCGGGAGCCTGAAGCCGGAGAGCTTCGCGACTCAAGGCGCGGGTGCGCCAGCTCCGGGAGCAGAAGCAGGAGCAGAAGCTGGGCTGGAAGCGGCTCTAGGCGGCGTCGGAGTAGAAGCAACATCCCGGGAGATCAGCGCCGTTCGGTCCCTCATCGGGATCACGAGCCGCTCTCCCTTCTCCTGGTGGGTGTCAGCCTCATCATCGTTAGGAAGGGTGTGGAGGATGTCAGCTTTTCTCAAGGGGGAGGTCTCCCCCGTCCCTTCGGGGGTTATCTCCGAGTTCTCCTCCTCCTCTTCCTCCCCGCAGGACTCACCAGAAGATAGCTCCACCGGCGTCGGCGCCGCAGGGGCCCCGGTGGGCGCCGGCGGCACTAGCCCGCGCTCATCAAAGGTAGGCCTGGTGGCCACGACCAGCGCCCCGTCCTTACGTCGGAACAAGGGAGTGAAGACATTCGGCGGGTACTCCTGGTCGTCCTCGACCAGGAGGTCGAGAGCCAAAGCTAGCTCATCATCGAACAGGGGTTTCGGGCTCAGGCAAACTTTGTCCTCTTCGTTCCCAAGCTCCCACAAGGGGCGCGAACGCGCCTGAAGCAGGGCTATGTGCGGCACCAGGAATTCCCTCAGGAGCACGACCCATGTCACCTTTGCCGCCTTTGCATTGCCTGGCTTCAGGTCGGTGTTCATCTGCTCCAGCACCAATGTCGCCCGCTCATCAGTGAGCTTCGTGCGAGACCACCCCTTGTCGGACTGGGGCATCTCCGTCGGCAGCGTCAAGCGTGGGTGGGCGCACTTGGCATCCATCATGGCCCACTTGCTCTGGAAGCCGTCGGCCTTCTTCCCAGTCTTCGAGATTGAGTTGGCCTTGCCGGCCGTGATGAAATTGGCACACCCAGAGGTATGGTTGTCATTGATGCGGAGGAAGAAGAAGTGGCGCAGCAAAGCCACGGACGGCATCACGCCGAGGTACGCCTCATAGTAGTAGGCGAAGATCGACAAGAGAAGGATAGAGTTGGGATGAAGATGCAGCACCTGCAGCCCATAGTGATCAAGGACCTCGTAGAAGAAGTCAAAGAAGGGGGGAACCAGCCCCGTGACGATGCTTCTAGTAAAGAAGGGGAAAAAGGTGCTTCCCTCGGGCTCCGGCACGTCGGAGCCGGCCCGGAGCCCAGTCTTCCCCTTCTCGTTGCTTTCCCCCGCCGTTAGCAAGAGCGTGGCAATGAGGTTATTCTCTGAGACGTTGGGCGCGTCGAGAACTGGCTCGTACCAAGCCGGCCACCAGGCAGGATTGACCCTCCGGGGCACCATAGGTCGCTGATGCGGAAGGAGATGGGAGTAGATCTGGAGATTTCGGAAGCAGGGAGCTAGAAAGGGGATCCGGAGCAAGGAGAAAGGAAGAGGTGAAGGCAAGCGCCGTCTACGCCAGCCTTTTAACAGTTGGGTAGTTGCCGAGATAACGTGGCGAAGCGGAGAAGCCCACGTCCTATCAACCGCCACGCGTCGACCGAGGCCGCGGGCTATTGGAGCCTGCGGCGCTCTGCACTTGTCCTTTGGCTTCGCCTTGAAGCCAAGCCCGAGCGCGCCTTGGGCCCGGGGGCTACTGTCGGCGTTCTGGGAACGGGGGTCCCCAGACTTGCCTGCCTGCGGCCCACGGCGTGGCTCTGCAAGCGGGCCCGTACGGCCCATCTTCACCAACAAGCATTCAAGAACCTCGCGAGGGGCCAATCCTCGCGAGGCGGATGACACAAGACCTCCTCAGGAGCGGCCTCACCAGGCTGGCTCATGAGGGGCGGAGAGATCAAGGCAAGACAAACCTCGCGAGGTTCCAGTGACGTGAGCCATGACGACCAAGGCCAGGCGGGTGCCAGGCGGGCGCCAGCGCGCGCAGTGTTCTTATTTCCTCTTTGGTGCTAAGGAGGCAAGCTCAGACGAAGAGTACCGAGGTGTCAAGCAAAGGTTCCCATATCGGTGCAACGAGACCAAGACCAGCAGGACGGCAGGACGGAGGTCACTGTGAAGCCCATGACGGCGTCACCACCAGAGCCTTTGGCAGGCGAAGACCACTTTTTTCAGGATTGGTCGTTGTTGGCTCCCTTCCCGCTCAATATTTGAGGAGAGGACCAGGGCCTCTATAAATAGGACTACCCACCACCATAGCTAGAAGAGAGATATCCGGACAACCACAAGTTCACCAAGCACAAGAACACCTCTCCTCATGAGGCTGTTCTTCCCCTTGTACTATTCAGCCTCAGCCCAAGAGGCAATCCACCACCACCACACTGGAGTAGGGTATTACACCACAACGATGGCCTGAACCAGTATAAATCTTGTGTCTTGTGTGTTGTGAGTTAGTGTGCCTAGCCTAGAAATCGCGAAGTGTGTGAAGGCGCGGTCCGTGAGGGAGAGATCTTTGCGTGCACCCCAGTGTCCGAACCTTAAGGGTTTTGCCAGAACCCGAAATCCGACACTATCACACTTGCTAACCAGATCTTCTACATCAGCATGAGCTTTCAACCAATAAAACCCATGACGAAAAGCTTTAGCCACAAGAGATTTAGACTTTGTGTGATGGTCGCAGTCTCCTTCATAAATCTCCCTTAGAATCTCACGACCGTCTTCAAGAGAAACACAACGCTGGAACACACCTGTGACACTATATCGGTGTAACTCGCCATTGATAATAGTCATCGACTTAGACCGCCGGGTTATTTGCCTGGCCAAAGTTTCATCCTCGGGTAACTCTCCCCGGGTCATATAACCAACTGTGCCTCCGGGTCAGGAATTGAAGGTACTCCTCTATTAGTAGCTTGACTGAAGGGTTATGTAATATATCAAGAAAAAAATTTGGTGGTACCGACTTACACTGAGACCCTAGACGACTTAAAGCATCGGCCACCTCATTATTTCTCTGATCAACATGTTCCACTTGATAACCTTTGAAATGAACAATAATACTGTCAACCGCCCGGCGATAAGCCGCCCTGAGCGGGTCCTTAGAATCACAAGTTCCTGAAACTTGCTGAGCCACCAAATCTGAGTCGCCGAAGCACCTAACCCGGCTTAGGTTCATCTCTTTGGCCATCCGAAGACCATGGAGCAAGGCCTCATACTCAGCTGCATTATTAGTACAAGGAAATATCAGCCTTAAAAAATAGCAAAACTTGTCACCTCGTGGGCAAGTCAAAATAACTCCAGCCCCCGAGCCTTCCAGCTGCCTGGATCCATCAAAATGAATAGTCCAATACGTATTATCAGGCTTCTCCTCAGGCATCTACAACTTTGTCTAGTCATTAATGAAATCCACAAGATCCTAAGACTTCATAGCTGTCCTAGGCATATATTTCAAACCATGGGGTCCAAGCTCAATGGCCCACTTGGCCACTCGACCTGTGGCTTCTCTGTTTTGAATAATATCCCCTAAGGGAGCAGAACTGGCCATAGTAATGGGATGACCAAGGAAATAATGCTTCAACTTGCGACTGGCCATGAACACCCAATAGACTAACTTCTGCCAGTGTGGGTACCTCTGTTTAGACTCAATTAATACATCACTGACATAATAAGCCGGCCTTTGAACCGGATATTCCTTGCATGTTTCCTTCATTTCCACTAAAACCGCCACGTAGACGGCTCTCCTATTAGCACCCACATATGAAAGCAGGGGATCTTTCTCAACAGGAGCTGCGAGAACCGGCGGCTCGGCTAATTGTATTTTAAGTGCCTCGAACGCCTCATTAGCAGCATCACTACCGACAAAGTGATTTGTTTTCTTCATCATCTAGTACAGAGGAATAGCCTTCTATCCCAGGCGGCTTATAAACCGGCTTAGGGCTGCAATACAACCCGCCAAACATTGGACATCATTAATGCATGGAGGCTTAGCCAATGAAGTAATAGCCTTGATTTTCTCCGGATTAGCCTCAATACCTCTCTCAGGGACCAGAAAACCCAAGAGCTTGCCTGCAGGCACACCAAAAACACATTTGGCCGGGTTAAGCATCATCTTGTATACCCGGAGGTTGTCAAAGGTCTCCTTCAAATCATCTACCAAGGTCTCCTTCTTTGTAGATTTCACTACAATATCATCCACATAAGAATGAACATTGCCGTCCTATCTGGTTGTGAAGACAATTCTGAACGCAACGCTGATAAGTCGCCTGGGCACTCTTGAGCCCAAAAGGCATAGACACATAGCAGAAACCTCCAAAGGGAGTGATGAAAGATGTTTTCTCCTGGTCCTTAATTGCCATCTTGATCTGATGATAACCAGAATAAGCATTTAAGAAGGTCAAACACTCACAACCCATCATAGCATCAATGATCTGATCGATAAGGGGAAGAGCAAAAGGATCAACTGGGCAAGCTTTTTTAAGGTCTGTGTAATCCACACACATATGCCAAGTACCATTTTTCTTAAGTACTAGCACCGGATTAGCCAACCATTCATGATGAAAAACTTCAACAATGACCCGGCTGCCAAGAACCGGGCCACCTCTTATACAATGGCCTTGCGCCTCTTCTCATTAAAATGACGAAGGAATTGCTTGACAGGCTTAAACTTAGGACTAATATTGACAGTGTGCTCAGCGAGTTCTCTTGGTACACCTGGCATCTCTGAAGGCTTCCATGCAAAGATGTCCTGGTTCTAATGGATGAACTCGATGAGCGCGCTTTCCTATTTCGGATCCATATTGGCACTGATGGTGAACTGCTAAGATGAGTCGCCAGGGACAAAGTCAACCTTCTTAGTATCATCCACCAATTTAAACTTTAACAAAGGGTCATGCTCTGTGGTTGGCTTCTTCAATGGAGTCATATTAGCCAGGTCAATGTTGTCTTTATAAAACATAAGCTCTTCTGTAGCACAAGCAGACTCAGCATAAGCAGCATCACCTTCTTCACATTCCAAGGCTATCTTCCTTTCACCATGTACTGTGATGGTTCCTTTATGACCTGGCATCTTAAGCTGCAAATACACATAACAAGGCCGCGCCGTAAACTTGGTGTAAGACGGCCGTTCGAACAAAGTATGATAGGGGATCTTAATTTTAACCACTTAAAAATTCAATATTTCAGCCCTGTAATCGTGTTCATTGCCAAAAGCTACTTCCGCTACTAGAATCAGGATGTTTGCCGTCAGCCAGTTCTTCGCCGTCCTCTAGCTGACGGCAAAGGAGGTCTTTGCCATCAGCATACAGAGGTGGTAAAAATTTGAGCTCATGGAGAACAGTGGAAGGGGTAAAAACAATGGTTTTGGTAAAATTACAGAAGGTGTTTGATGATGTTTTCGGGAAGTAAATGAAAACTCCTTGCCATTAGATTTAACAGGATCAAATAGTAGATAGATCTAAGGTTTCCCACCTAGCTTGAGAGCATTTGGACATGTTCGGCAATAGAAATAAATGGTTTTGAGGGGTTTTGGTGATGTCATCTTGTTCTGCAAGAGATGATACTTGGCAAGATAACCAAATATGGCATTTTTGACATGCTAGAATTTTATTGGAATTTATAGAGAAAATTTCCTTTGTAAATATTCCAAAAGCTTGAAATATCATAAAAGGGTTTTTGATGGATTTGACCAATATATTTGAACATGACCATGCGTTGAAACTCTTATCTTATATATGGACAATATATGTCCAATGAGCTTCCCTAAATTTTCTCAAGTATTTTTGAAACACTAAAATAATTTTAACCTATTAAAGACCATTTCTGGCCTTAAGAAAAAGCCATTAATTAGTTAGTTATTTTTAGGTTAATTACTTAGTTTATTTTTTAGGTGTTGTTTTCACCCACCAAATTTTTTATTATGTTTATGTTGTACTAATTTCGTTTACGCTTTGTCATTGTAGGTGTTGACAGATGGTGGGCGCAGGTCGAGAGTGCTCCGAGCCTCCTTCCTCGGTGCGTGCTGGGAGGGTGGCTATATTGCACCCCGGCAACTTCGGAGAGCACTCGTAGACAACATGACGACACCGGCGGGCGCTTCTTCTTCAGTCGGGAGAGGTTTGGGGAAGACGAAGAGGGTGGAGCTAGAGGTGGACCTTGCAGCGAGAGAGGTAGGAAGCTTGTTGCGCCTTCCTCGCTGCCACCCCCAGCTGTTTCTCTAGACCACCGGAGTGCTCCATCTCAGGTGGACCCGTTAGACTTGCACCGTCAGGTAGGAAGCCTCAGGCCACAGAGTTTTCGTCCCAGGAGACTCGGGCCCCAGAGTCTTCGTCCCACGAGACTCCGTTCCCGGAGTCTTCATCCCACGTAACTCCGGAGAGTAGTGGTCATGCTGATGGTGAGGAGACCTGGTCTGACGATAGTTTTAGCGAGGGCGAGCTGGTTGAGCAAGGCAAGAAGGTCTACCAGCGTGGTGGTACGAAGCTCCCGGCCATGCCGGCGACCCGCGATCAGAGGTCATTGATTGAGCCTAACAGGGAGAAGTAAGTGCATTTACTCTTTTTTAACCTTTGTCATTCATGTTTCTTAAAATTAATATCTAATGTGTTGGCCTTGTCATACTATAGGGGTTGGATATACGCCGATGGTGTCCGCAGGCCCAACCAGGTCCTTGGTGTGCTTTACCGGCACCACTTCCCTGGGTGGGTCACAATGTCCGGTGAGGGTCAGGTTCCACAGCTAGCACTGAGCTGGAAGCTATACGTGGCTGCCCGAGCCCCGCCGTAGGAGAGGGTCGACGATTACTTGTGTGAGACGGTGGCCGACATTGTGAGGCGGCAGTTTTGGGTAATTTCTCCTTTACAGAATTAAAAATCAACATTACCTAGTGATTGTACATGAGGCGGAGGTGGCTAGGGTTCTTGAAGCCGAGTGCAAGCGCCTACTTCAGAACTTATGACACGAGGCTAGGGTGTAGGCTGTTCGAGACTACTACGCCTCGACTAACATTAGGAGGGCCAAGAACAAGTGCCGCGACAAGTATCTGAGTAAGGAGAAGTACATGAAGGTAATTACCTATTCTTAAGGCCTTGTACTTAGTTTCCTTGATTCCATTCGTAGGCGTAGCGCTGAAATTTCTCTTTACTGAACTTAGGTGCCCCGAGATGGTGTGCAGATAGGATGGACTGTTGGGAGGTGTTGGTGGATGAGTGGTGCTCTCCCCAATGGCTAGCCAAACACAACAAGGCCAGGGATAAGCGTGCCCAAATGCGAGGTGTGCCACACCATCAAGGGAGCTCCAACCTATTTGAGTACGGGGATCACTGGGTATGTGGTTATAGCCCTTAACGATTCATGCAATTTCATTCTCCATGCTAGCTTGAGCCCTTAACTAATATGTTGTTCCTCTATTTTAGGTGAAACACAACAAGAAGGGCGTGTGGCCGTTGTATGACCACTATGCCATGGCCCATACTTCCCCGTTCAAGAAGGCCAAGGCATTCTCTGAGGATAACCTCGATCATCCAAAGAGCTTCACCAACATCTCCTCCCACAACAAGCTCGTGAGGTACATGACTTTGGGAAGGCGACAAAAGTGGATGACTTCAACCCGATCCAGAGTCCTTTTCATCCAGAGCTCGTGATGCTATCTAGTGAGGGGAGGAAACATGGCTCGGTAGCCATTGGGGATGGACTGATACGTACTACTAGAAGTCTCCGGGAGATCAAGAAGCGCCATGCGAGGTCTCTTCTTGAGATACCGCCTCGACAACGGCTAGTGGAGCTCGCCATTGAGGCTAGGGCCCAGGAGCTTCTGGCGGAGGCAAACAGGCAGGCTAAGCAGAGGGAGATCCAGCTGGAGGAGAGGACGGCTAGTATGTTGGAGGCGGAGAGGAACCGGAACAACGCATCTCACCGGGCCCTATACGAGCTCCTCGTGGTAAGTTTCTCCTGCATATTAGCCAAATCATACACGTAATGGTTGTTTCATTATTAAGAAACTCGTGAAAACAAAATGTGCAGTCTGTGTGTGAGAAAAATGGTCAGACCCCTCCACCGATGACCCAGATTGCTATAGCGGACACGGTGAGTTTCATTTGAATGGTTATTAGTTACTAGTATTCACATTTCATTTGCATCATGCTAACGAGACATTGCAAAGGATCTTCGGTGCAGCATGCCTCCCGGCAAGCATCGACCGATCCTTCTCCGTCTCGCACTGGCGCAAACCTGACCCCGACCGATCCTTCTCCATCTGGCACTGGCGCAAACCCGACCAGTCCTTCACCTTCGTGATGCCGGTAAGTTTTCTCTAGTGTTTTGCTTACCAAATGCATAAAGACCTAGACTTAGCTCCTAAATGATCTATATATAGCTTTGTTTCCTCTGAAATGACCTAAGTTAGCTCTAATATGCTAAGTTATCTCTAATATGCTTACTTACCTATGTTTGCTTAATAATGACATACACTTAGCTTACATATGTAAAAATGATCAATTTTACCTAAGTTAGCTCCGAAATGACCTAAGTTAGCTCTAAAATGCTAAATTAGCTTTAATATGCTTAGTTACCTGGGTTAGCTCAATAAAGACTTATAATTAGCTTACTTATGTCAAAATTGGCATAATATGCTTAGTTAACTCAAAAATGGCATAATAATCTAGGTTAGCTCCAAAATGACCAAGTTTACCTAGGTTAGCTCCAATATGATCAATTTTACCTAGGTTAGCTCCAAAATAACCTATTTACCTAGCTTAGCTATGAAATGACCTACACACTTTGCATTTTTACCTAGCTTAGCTTAAAAAATGGCATTTTTTCCTACCTTAGTTAGAAGATGAAGAAGATAAAGAAGAGGAGAGGAGACTAAGAAAGAGTAGATAAATTCTACTTATTCTTATTTTTCTTCTTCTTCTATCTAGCCTTCTTCTTCTTCTAACTTTCTTCTTTCCCAATTTGCAGATTTGCTTTAGATGAGGAGCTTGCTTTCATGGAGTCTACTCTTTTTCTTTTGATTTTGTATGATGAACTTTGTTGGAGGAAACTTCTTATTGGATATGTAGTATTGGAAACTTGTTGGATATGTGTTGTTGCAAACTTGTTGGATATGTTGTCGGATGTGTTGGAAAATTGTAGGATATGCTTGTCTATATATATATATATATATATATCTTGAAATGTTTATATATATATATATCTGTGAAATTGAATGAATTTAAGAAAAAACAGAAAAAACAATGGCTATACAGGTTCTTTGCCGTCTGCTGGCAGACGACAAAGAGCTTTGCCATCAGCCAGCAGACGGTAAAGCTGCCACATGGCAGCTACCTGTGCAACTTGGGGTACTGACTGGCTTGTTTGGTTACTTTGCCGTCTGCCAGCGGGCGGCATAGCATGCCACATGGCAGCACCTGGGGGCAGGCCTATTTGGTTACTTTGTCGTCCGCTGGCAGGCAGCAAAGGTGCAAAGGTCTTTGCCGTCTGCCAGCGGACGGCAAAGCATGCCGTTAACCCCCTAATAGACCTAACCTGCCACGTGTGCCATCCAGGATCTTTGTCGTCAGCTGGCGGACGACAAAGATTGTTTCATCTTTACCGTCTGCCAGCAGACAACAAAGAGCCCTTCGCTGTAGCCTATTCAGCCGGACCTGTTGGCGTCTGCTGGCGGATGGTAAAGGCCTTTGACGTCCGCCAGGCATGCATTTGTCGTCAGCCATGGTAGATGGCAAAGTGCCTGATTCCTGTAGTGTTCCAAGGCTATCTTGCCCACTGGATAAACCGAGTTACCAGGCACCACTCCATGAAAGAGTGTAGAGGACGGCTTAAGATCTTTGTCAGTCAAATTCATCAGGAGGAAAGTATCATAATAAAGGATATTGATAATGTTGCCTCCGTCCATAAGCACCTTAGTGAACATGTAACCTCCAACCTGAGGAGCTACCACCAAAGCCAGCTGACCCAGATTGTCAATCCGAGGCGGGTGATCCTCACAGTTCCATATAGTTGGGTTCTCTAACCATCGTAAGTATCAAGGAACCGCCGGCTCAACGGTGCAACTGCTTTGGATTACTCTCGTTTATGAACCTTCTGATCTTGCTTGCATAGGCTTGTAGTGAAAACATGATGATATGGACCACTATTCCACTGCTTTGGATTACTCTGATACCCTGGCTGCTGTTGCTGATTCCCCTGATTGGGCTGCTGGTTATAATTACCCTGATTGCCATGAACTTGAAATCTAGAATTTGATCCGCCGCCGCCAAACCCGGGCTCGTGAGAGCCGGATCCTGACCCATCATGCGGGCCATTATTATTATTCGGGTCCTGGTGAGAGCAAGAATTTTTAAATTCCTTCATGATAAAAGAATCTTTCCAAAGGTGATTCGACGGTCTATCTTGGTAGCTGTGCTTTGGGCAAGGCTAGTTCAACATTGCTTCAAGGTTGAATCATGATCCTCCCGTCCGAGTGAATGGCTTACTCTTCTGACGTCGATCGTTATTCTGTGCATTAGTATTAGCCACAAAATTTGACCCGCCATCAAGCTACTTGCGTTTACCATAATTACCCTAGTTATGACCTGTCATGTTTGATTACTGTCCTTTTCCATAGTCGTTTTCCTTCCCCTTATTGGACTTCTCCTCGTCACACCCAGGGTCTTTAGTATTGTTAGAGTCAGCGTATTTGATGAGAGCCGCCATGATCTCCCCCATGTCATTGCAGTGACATTTGAGCCGCCCTAACTTTTGCTTGAGAGGGGTGAAACGGCAATTCTTATCCAAAATCAAAACAGCAGAGCCAGTGTTGATGCTATCCAATGAGTGGATAATAACATAAACTCGTCAGACCCAATGGTGGGCCGACTCATCCTCACACTGGACACAAGTGACTCGGTCGATAATCGATAGGGGTTGTTTGCACATGTCTTTGAAATTTTGAATAAAACATGCTTTCAACTCTGCCCATGAATTGATAGAATTAGGGGGCAATCCCTTCAGCCAGGTTCGAGCCGGCCCATCCAGCATCATGGTGAAATACTTGGCGCACACAGAGTCATTGACATCGAACATCTCCATAGCCTACTCATTGCTCTCAATCCAAGCCTCGGGAGGTTGATTAGCTGTGTAATTGGCCACCTTTTGAGGACCTACGAAATCCTTAGGCAACTGCTCATTGCAAAGAGCCGGTGCTAGGCATGGCACTCCCACTGTCCTAGAAGTCATCCCAGCTTCTACAGACGCTGAAGGGTTATGCTGGAGCTGTTAATGAGCCGCTAACTGAGCCACTAGCTCTACCTCTCGACATGCCCTAGCCTGATCCATCAAAGCTTGAACATTGTTGTCATTACGCGACAGGTCATGCCCACGCGGTTGGTTCCGACGCCGCCCACTGCTGGAAACCGCCGGTGACTCAATGCGCCTGCTATAACTTCGTCTAGGGCGTGGAGTTGAATCATTCGCTTGCGGGTATATGAATAAGCCGCATGCTGAACTACCGCTGTTTGAAGAAGCTCCACCGATTTTCAGGTCTCAACCGCAGCGGGAGACTCGCCTACCACTAGAAGCGCCGCCAGCCACGTAGCCGCAGCAATCATGTTATCCAGAGGGTTGGAAAAATTTCCCAGCGGTGTTAACACCTGCTGAGGCAGGGTTGTGTTCAAATGAGGCCCATCTGTTACCCTCGGTACATGTGCCTCGGTAGCCCGGGTCACACCGGGCGGGTTACTCGGTCGTGCCCCTGGTGTATTGAAAATGTTTCTTGCCTTGAACTGTGAAGGTAGATGGCTCTGGTATCTGCGTTAGACCGCATTGATGTATTCTAGTCCAAGTTTAACCGGAAAGCTTCTGCTTGAATCCGTTGTGACTCAGCTTCCAACATGGCTCGCTCCGTTGCCATCCTAGCATTCTCAGCATTAAGCTCCTCCTTAGCCTGGACTACCTCATCCCGCAGTTTCGCGACCTCCACATTATGTTGTGCTTGAGTCGTTGGGGTTACTTCTGCGGCTAACATAGTTGCCAATGCATCCAAGAGCTCCCATAAGACTTGAGGTAGCGGGCGCACAGGGCCGCTCGCCCAGGCCGTCTCTGCAGCTGTTGAACTAGAGGTCGTAGCTGTAGTAGTCGATGAATTCAACATTTGTTGTGTACCGACCATGAAGATAGCAACCCTGCTCGGCGGCTCATAGGGGTCCAGAATACTGGCGCCATTGGAACAGCCCCCAAGCCCGCCTTCTTGCAATTGATAGATCGATTCGGTCTCGCCGGTTGAGGACTCATCACCTGAGTAGATGGTTGTCTCTCCTCCTGACATAGAACCTTCTTTGAGATCCGCCCCATGAACAAAGCCAACGAAGGCAGGCTTCCTGGCGGGTTGAATCTTGGAAGGTCATGCGCGCTGAGCCGTCTTGATTGTATTGGTGCAGATGTCTATCTCAGGCTCCGACTCTCCAATATTGTCGATGAAGACATGAATTCTGCCGAAGGGGATCCTATACCCGTACTCAACCAAGTCAGCCTCGGACCCCAGCCAGTGTTGTCGATGTAAAGCTTGTTGCGGTGACTCTTGGTCATCCGGCCCACTGTGTATCCCTTGATCCCTGAGAAGCTGCCCTTCAAGAACTCAAAACCACCATGCTCTGGCCCCACGGTGGCTGCCAACTGTCGTGGATTTGTCACAGCAGATGCCCTAGTGAAAGGACTTAGGTGTGGAGCCATCGCACAAGGTTAGCTTAAAGGGGTTGAGCGGGACAAGAGACACAAAGAATTTTATCCAGGTTCGGCCCCTCGTATCGAGGTAAAATCCTACTTCCTACTTCTAGTTGTATTGCTTTATAAAGTTAATACACAAGTAGAGACCCGGGGGCTTAAAGAGTCCCGGCCAGTTCATACAACGTGACTGGCTCGTTTTCTAACTTATCATGCCTTATAGAGCAAGTCCTTCTGCGGCGGCTCACAGCTTCGGTCTTGGGCCTTTAGCAGGCATGCCTCTAAGAGCCGCCGTCTTCTTATCTCTTCCTGGGCCTTCTTCACGTTAAGATGCCAATGGTATGATCCGGCCCCTCCTGGGCGGGTCATACCTCGAAGCTATATCCCCAACATTAGGCCCCAGGTTGATTTGAACTTGTTCATATCAATCTCCACTATCTAACTTAGCAGAATGTATCATTGCTACTTCCTCATCAGTCCACTATAACCCGCCATGACGTCACATAAGCAGAATCATTGTAACCCGCCATCACGTCATATGCATTAACTCTGCACAAGGCCCAGCATATCTCAACAGGTCTTTATTTTAATGGGCTTCCCGAAAATCGAGGCACCCGCATTGCTAGCATAATCATTTTGCCTCCTTGATTTCCGCGCATGCCATCTTATCATCCCCTTATAAATAGGACCTCTTCTTCACTTTTTACCCCTTCCTCTTCCTCTTCATCTCCTTTCTTGTGATGCCACCACAACCCAAGCTCCGCCATTGCCGTCCTTCATCAACGACATCGCCACCGGCCGCTGCATCAACCTGAAAGGACAAGAGAATTGCGGCACACGTCTGCTCTCCATCAACACTTGTCAGGTACTGCTTCCTACCCTTTTGGATCTGCATTAGGTCACCCATCTTCTACAAGTTCATCGGTGTTCATAGATGTTCATTGTAGTTTCTCTTTGAAGGCTTAGTTCAATCCAAAAAATAGTACAAAGTTTACATGGTAGTAGTTTTAGCATTCCTTTCTAGTCGTAAATGCATCCTGTCTTCCTGAGATTCAAACCCAGCTCATGTGTGCTCCTACTGTTATATTTAGGGTTAGCAATTATTCCCTTTTTCAAACCTGCTGTAGATCCAATATTACAGAACTGATTCGTGGAACCTGTTTGTGTAACACTTAGTGAAATTTTCCTCAAACTCAGATCCGTAAATTCATGCTTAATCACCACTGTGTGGGCGGCTCAAGTATTACTTTACGACCCGCCAAACACTAGCTGACTTATTCATGAAATTTTCAAATCAGCCACATCTGTCTAATGTTAATATCACCCAGCTGTGCTTTATTAATTTGTCCATGCTATTTCTTTTTCTCATAATAACCTATCCGCACATTAACCAAATTGGCGTAGCACTTTTGCCTTTTTTGTAACCATCGGGTGGCTTATTATCACAAATTTGACCCGCCAGTACTCCCCTTTTAGGCCTTTTGTGATAAAAATGACTAAGAAAATCACCTCATGTGATTAGGTCGCTTCCACTGTTATAGAACAAGCTCTGAGCGAATATGTTCAAGTGGGTGTCTTATCAGCCAAAGAAGTTATCCACTGGCTGGCTCCAAGGATAGAAATCAGACATGTCCCAAAGGAAGGCGAGGTCACAGTTTTTGCTGATCATATGAGCCTGGGTTTCTCTCCACCCGTCTCAAAGTTCTTCTGATGTTCTAAATTTTTATCAACTTCATCGGCAAGATATTGGGACCAATTCAGTCTCCAACATCTGCAATTTCCAAGTTTTTAACCAAATTGGTGTAGCACTTTTGCCTTTTCTGTAACCATCGGGTGGCTTATTATCACAAATTTGACCCGCTAGTACTCCCCTTTTAGGCCTTTTGTGATAAAAAATGACTAAGACAATCACCTCATGTCATTAGGTCGCTTCCACTGTTACAGAACAAGCTCTGAGCAAATATGTTCAAGTGGGTGTCTTATCAGCCAAAGAATTTATTCACTGGCTGGCTCCAAGGATAGAAATCAGACTTGTCCCAAAGGAAGGCGAGGTCACAGTTTTTGCTGATCATATGAGCCTGGGTTTCTCTCCACCCGGCTCAAAGTTCTTCCGATGTTCTGAATTTTTATCAACTTCATCTGCAAGATATTGGGACCAATTCAGTCTCCAACATCTGCAATTTCCAAGTTTTTTACGCAGTATACCTTCACGAAGAGCCCACTGTTGACCTTTTCAGAGAATTTTACTATCTGAACTTCCAAACAGAAATAACCGACGGACCCAGTCTTGAGCTTGGCGGGATTTCTATCCAAAGATGAAAAGATGTTGTCTTTCCCGCGGCCACGCTTCCCAGTCACCCCAAAGACTGGAATCAGACTTGGTTCAACTGCCAAGACACCTCTCTGGCGGGTGAAAACTCTTTGTCGAGTTTCCGCGACCACCGGCTCAACCCAAGACATCCATTTCTGGACCAGATCAGTGCCGCTGAATGGACAAATATGCATCCACCTTTAGCAAAGTAAGAGCCTTAATGGCCAACGGCTTAACTGGCATCGATTTGGTCCGATGCTAGGTTGCCTGGAGGATCATGCCTTTGAGCTGCCGCCCCGTCTGAATGTGCGAGTATACTGGCGACACCAAAGATCCACAGTGTCACTACCAAGTACGTCTGAATGATAAAGAGATCAACGAAATGACCAAAATGCTGCTCGAGGAGAGCTTAGAGAATTGCAGCAAGTCGGGGCTGAATCCCTTCTACACCCTTAACCCGGCTCCGGCTGTAAGTATTTCAAGCTTATTGTTATCTTATTCTTCCTTCTCATGTATTTCTTTCTTCATACCATTTCTTGATTTCATCAGGCCGATGATCCTTTCTAGAACAAGAATCTTCAGGATAAACCGGCCAAAAAGGTCAGGGCAAAGAACAAGGCTCCCAAGAAGCCTGCCAAGAAGAAAACAGACACAATAGAACTATTTGCGCTGAACGATGATGAGTCAAAGGTAGAACTTGATTCCCTTGGCTCCTTTTTTGTACATCTTATTGACATTGATTGCTATTAGGATGACGCGGAGGCCAGCCACACAGACGGTGAAGAGGTAACTATTAATTCCTCCGACTCAAAGCCTTTGCCGGAAAGTAAGGTTTTCTCACTCTTTAGCTTACTTGGTTCCAAACTTTATTTTGAAGAAACGACAGCATGAAGCTCTGCACACGACCCGGACCAACGGGTGTGGAAATCTTTCCTCCGGCTTACCCAACACGTCGGTCCCTCGAAAACGCCGAAACGAGGTGCCATGGAATTCAACCCTCTCCTTTCCTTATGCGGGTCTTATCCATCAACCGCTTAACCCTTTGACTCAAATTATCAGGGAACCTCTCACTCCTCCGGCGACTCAACCGGGACTCAGATTCCCCTTTTCAAAGTCGCTCCTGGGTGAGAACATTAGATTTCTTTGCTTTAACACTTGTATACTGATATGTTGACATCCTTATATGTCTTATTTTCAGCAATATATCCAAGCCTAGTAAGAAGTTGAGGATAAATAAGCCGGACGAAGATCCCAAGGTGGCTGAGCCGGAAAAACAAACCATATCTGAAGCTTGTCATCAAACTCCTGAGGCTGCTGATGATGACCCGCCACCAGAGACTCACGATGTCACAGTGGATCCAATGGGTGTTGACTCATCCAGCGCCAAGCCGCCCAGTCCCATCAGACCTGCTGAAGAACCTCCTTCACAACAAACTATTGAGGATGTTATCATCACTGGCACTGGTTACACCAAACCCGGGAACCCCACCATTCTAGCCAAACACTCTGCCAAAATAAGAGTTAATTAAGAAGAACAAAGCCAGATTTGACATTGCCAATTACTCACACGTCGGCGCCAGTGAGTTGTACTCTGGTTATTCGAGCCAGCTGCATACTGGTTGTGACCTGGAGGCGGATTTGGTCAAAAAATTGAGCCAGAAATATGAGGTGTGAACATATGTTTACTTTGTATATATAGCCATCCAGCCCACATGTCTTATCCATAGGAAAAGATATACTTGAGTAGGGTTAAGACTTGTTCATATGGTTGTGCCATCTCTAAAGTCATAGCCCTCATGAGTCGGCTTATCTTTAAAAAGATGAGCCAGGTTAATTTCATTACTTTGAAAGAAAAGTTTCGGACCATAGCCCTCATGGACCAACTTATCCTGAAAAAGATGAGCCAGATCACTTCCGTTATTTTGAAAGAACTCTAGACCATAGCCCTCATGGGCCAGCTTATCTTGAAAAAGATGAGCCGGATCAAAAAATATGAACACAAAAAAGAACTTCCGCACACATTAGCCCCCAAGTGTCAAGTGCCTTGCTTGCAATGTGCTTGAGACTTGTATGTAAATTGTGTCCCGGCCAATATGTTTGTAACATGTTTAACTCTTACTTGCAGGATGCTTTAACTCAGGCTGAGTCCCAGGTGGTCGGTTTAAAGACCAGGCTTGAACAACTAGAGGCTGAAACACGTGAAGCTGACTCCAAGCTTAAGCTTAGTCTGTAGGAGAGCGAGAAGTTCAAAACTGCATTCTCCATAGAAAGAACCGCCTGGGATAAGGAGAAGGCCACTTTAGTGCAAAGAGCAGAGACTGACGAATCTTCTTTGAAAGAAACTACTGCATAATTGACCGACTTAAAACGCCACATATCACATATGACAACTGCTATCTTTGGTAAGTAATTCAGAATGTTTCGACCACTTCCAATTTTGAACTTTAATCCTCCTAGCGACTTATTTGTGCACTTATTCAACAGGCCCCAGGAGTGACAACCTTGGCCAGTATATGTTGGTGAAGCTGAAGGCGGATTACACTTTGGTGGAGCAGCTGTATACAGGCACTCAGCGAACCATTGTAGCCATCTCGCACACCAAACAACCACCTTCACTCATCAGGGAGGTAGTAGACAAATTATCTGTCATGCCCAAGAGAATTGAAGAGATTAAACGATCCACAGCTCGAGCTGGCGCCATCACTACTTTGAGCCGGGCCAAAGCATGGAAAGCGGAGTTAGACCCCGAGGAGATGGCAACTGGCTGTCCGAGCTTCAAAGAAGATGGGTCTCCCTTCGATACTAGCGACTTTACCAAATGTGCTAAAGAGATGAGCCCTCAGGCAAGCAAATTGGCTGAAGAGACAGACTTGACTAAGTATCAGGCAACTTATACAAAGGAGAACGCAAAAGTGAAAGTGTCGGCTTATGAGATTGTAGAGCTCATTCCTCCAATACCTAAGCACACTATTCCTCCCAATGTTGATCCGTTCAACCTTATAGACGAGGAAGCTGTGTTCCAAGCTTTAACTGGTATTGACTAGACATCATCTGACTTCCAAATGATGGAGGAGGAAGAAGAAGAACCGGCGCAGGATGACTCGGCGTCTTCAACTTGCAAAGATCAGAACAACTGATCCAAGTGGCGGCTCTCAGACTACGGCGTGGCGTTTCTCTTTGAAGAACTCCTAATTATTTGGGCATTGGAAAGCCTTGTAATAGGCTAGTTGAAACAATGATCTGCCATGCCATCATGCATGTGTTATCCTTTGAATGTTTAAACCACCGTGCTTGACTTTTATCACCCGCCACTGGTGTGCATAACATTATTTGTTGCGTAGATCAGATCAAGTATCGTCATATTTCCTGTACGCAAGGAAACAGCATATGCCCTGGCGGCTTACACCAGGGCGGGTCACAAATATCTTTGTAAAACCCTGGTATAATGGTCTTTGATACAAAAGACTAAAGGCTACTTAAACCGGTAATACGTCGGCGACTTAAAGTTGAAAGTAGGGCGGGTCAGAAATATCCTAAATACCTTATTCAAATATGAAAAGTCATACTTGTAGACCAATATCGTAATGACATTGTAATTATTGTAATCCAGCATCGGTATTAACCCATAAACATGAGTAATCATGGCTTGAATTTATTCAAGGCGAATCATCCTAATGACTTAAAATTCTGCTTATCAGGGAGGGTTATTAACCCAATAAACTCAAGTATGAGTCATAAAATCAAGGCTACATGGCCTAAATTGCAAAAAAATCATATATTAATATGGAAGAAGGATATGAATCCAAATTTGTCAGAAAAAAATAGAAAACCAGAAAACAAGGCTTTCATAGGCTGACAAGCCTAAAACTTCAAGTGCTTTCATGGGCCGCGCATCCACTGAGTTATTTTCTAGCACACCTGTAAGCCGGCCCTCACATGACAAACCACCGTCTTAACTTTAACAACTTCAGGGTCTTATTTAAAAGATTTGCTGTCAAGAGTATGGTGGGTCATTCCAGGATTACCTGGGAGGAGCAACAACAACATACAGGCCGGTTAACTCGAGATTTGGTGTTTACACTTGGCATGTAAGCCGATCAAGAGGGTAAGTATAGCTATGTTCTTTGAGCAGGAAGCCCCCAAGTGACCTGCGAAAAGGCATGTAAGCCTGATCAAGAGGGTAAGCATGGCTATGCTCATTAAGCAGGAAGCCCCCAAGTGACCCGCGAGAAGGCATGTAAGCCTACTCAAGAGGGTAATCAAATCTCTGCTCATTGAGCAGGAAGCCCCCAAGTGACCGAAGGGTCGACATGTAAGCCGGATCAAGAGGGTAATCAAGGCTCTGCCCATTGAGCAGGTAGCCCCCGAAATGACCGACAAGCCGGATCAAGAAGGTAATCAAGGCTCTGCTCATTGAGCAGGTCACCCCAAATGACCAATGAGACGGCATGTAAGCTGGATCAAGAGGTTAATGAAGGCTCTACTCATTGAGCAGGTCGCCCCCAAATGACCAATGAGACGGCATTTAAGCCAGATCAAAAGGGTAATCAAGGCTTTGCTCATTGAGAAGGTCGCCCCCAAATGACTAATGAACAAAATAATAAAGGCTCAAACACTTTATAATTGAAAACAAAATAGGCCCTAAATTATCAGGGATGCCGGCTTTATTATAGTGATCATAATATGTACACTGAAGAAACTATGGACAGCACAAGAGCCGGTGGCTCAGGTGTAATAAGGCCGAAGATGAGCAATGTTCCAAGGCCGGCGGGTCTCCTCCTCTGATGTGCGTGAGTCCTTGTGGTCTTGAATATCAATGAGGCAATATGAACCATTGTTTAGGTTCTTGCTGACCACAAAAGGTCCTTCCCAAGGTGGTGACAACTTGTGCATATCTATTTGATCTTGCATGAGACGGAGCACCAAGTCTCCTTCTTGAAAGGTCTGGGTTTTAACTTGATGGCTATGATAGCGACATAGATCTTGCTGGTATATCACCGAATGAGCCGCTGCAAGGTCATGCACCTCATCCAAAATATCAAGAGAATCCCGACGTGCCTTTTCATTGATAGCTTCAACATAAGCCGCCACCCGGGGCGAGTCATGATGGATATCGCTTGGAAGAACCGCCTCTATCCCATAGACCTTGAAGAAGGGCGTTTAGCCTATGGATCTGTTGGGGGTGGTATTGATACTCCAAAGTACGGAGGGTAATTCCTCAACCCAACAACCCGACATTCTCTGCAAAGGGACTATAAGTCGGGGTTTTATCCCTCTCAAGATTTCTCGATTGGCCCTTTCAGCTTGACCATTGGACTGGGGGTGAGCCATTGATGAGACATCAAGACGAATATGCTCTCGTTGATAGAACTCTTTCATAGCACCCTTAGAAAGATTAGTGCCATTATCAGTTATGATACTATGAGGGTAGCCAAAACGAAAGATCACCTTCTTAATGAATTGAACCGATGTTGCCACATCACACTTGCTGACCGGCTCTACCTCAACCCACTTGGTAAACATGTAAACTGCCACCAAGAGGTGGGTCTTTTTGTCCTTGGATATCTTGAAAGGTCCAACCATATCTAGCCCCCAGACTGCAAACAGCCAGGTAATTGTAATCATCCTCAATTCTTAAGTCGGCACATGAGCTCGTCAAGAAAATTTCTGACAGCCGTCACACTTGCAAACCTGATTTTCTGCGTCAGCATGAGCCATCAGCCAATAAAACCCATGACAAAAAGCTTTAGCCACAAGAGATTTAGCGTCAGCGTGATGGCCACAATCTCCTTCATGAATCTCCCTTAGAGTCTCACGGCCCTCTTCAGGAGAAACACAGCGACGGAACACACCTGTGATACTGCATCGGTGTAACTCGCTGATGGTAGCTGCAACTACGTCGGTAATTCCCTGGAGAGGGAGGGATGATGTAGCACAGCGATGGTAGGTATTTTCCTCAGTTATGAAACAAAGGTATTGAACCGGTAGGAGAACCAAGCAACACAACGTAAATAGCACCTGCACACAAACAACAACACCTCGCAACCCGACGTGTTAAAGGGGTTGTCAATCCCTTCTGGGGGACGGCACCTCAAGATAGGCAAGCGGACATGAGATAAATTGTAGTAGATTGACAAATCGAATGCCAAATAAAATAAATAAAGATAAAACACAGCAAGGTATTTTTGGGTTTTTGGTTTAATAGATCTGAAAATAAAAGCAAAGGAAAAGTAGATCACAAGGCAAATATATGAGAAAGAAGACCCGGGGCCCGTAGGTTTCACTAGTGGCTTCTCTCGAGAAAAATAGCAAATGGTGGGTAAACAAATTACTGTTGGGCAATTGATAGAACCTCAAATAATTATGATGATATCCAAGCAATGATATTACATAGGCATCACATCCAAGATTAGTAGACCGATTCCTGTCTGCATCTACTACTATTACTCCACACATCGACCGCTATCTAGCAGGCATCTAGTGTATTAAGTTCATGGAAAATGGAGTAATGCAATAAGAACGATGACATGATGTAGACAAGATCTGTTTATCTATATGGCGGTAGATATAGATCTCGTCTTTTTATCCTTAGTAGCAACGATACATACGTGTCGGTTCCCTTTCTATCACTAGGATCAAGCACCATAAGATAGAACCCACTACCGGGCACCTCTTCCCATTGCAAGACAAATAGATCAAGTTGGCCAAACAAAACCCAAATATCGGAGGAGAAATACGAGGCTATAAGAGATCATGCATAAAAGAGATCAAAGAAACTCAAATACTTTCATGGATATAAAAACACAGATATCATCATAAACTCAAAGTTCAACAGATCCCAACAAACGCACCGCAAAAGAGTTACATCATATGGATCTCCAAGAGAACATTGTATTGAGAATCAAGAGAGAGAGAGAGATGAAGCCATCTAGCTACTAACTACGGACCCGAAGGTCTACAAAGAACTACTCATGCATCATCGGAGAGGCACCAATGGAAGTGGTGAACCCCTCCATGATGGTGTCTAGATTGGATCTAGTGGTTCTGGACTCTGCGGCGGCTGGATGAATATTTCGCCGACTCCCCTAGGGTTCTGGTATTTTTTGGGTATTTATAGAGCAAAAAGGTGGTCCGGGGGCACCCGGGTGGGCACAATCCACCAGGGCGCGCCAGGGCCTCTTGGCGCATCCTGGTGGGTTGTGCCCCACACGGGGCACCCCCCCCCCCAGGTGCAACCAGGGCCCATTGACTTCCTTTTGGCCCATAAAAAATCTCCATAAAGTTTCGTGGCATTTGGACTCCGTTTGATATTGATTTTCTGTGATGTAAAAAACATGGAAAAACAGCAACTGGCATTTGGCACTATGTCAATAGGTTAGTACCAAAAAATGATATAAAATGACTATAAAATGATTATAAAACATCCAAGATTGATAATAAAACAACATGGAACAATAAAAAATTATAGATACGTTGGAGACGTATTAGCATCCCCGAGCTTAACTCCTACTCGTCCTCAAGTAGGTAAGTGGTAAAAACATAATTTTTGATGTGGAGTGTTGTTCATCAAGTCATATCATATTCTTTCTTTATAGCATGGACATTTGGACTTTTATGTGATTCAAAGCAATAGTCTTGTTTTGACATAATAATTTAGATACTCAAGCATATCAACAGGCAACCATGTCTTTCAAAATATCAATGCTAAAACAAGTTATCCCTAGCCCATCATGCTCAAACATTGATCCATTCATAAAACACAATCGAATATTAACTACACCCAATACTTTAGCATGATCATATTGCCTCCTAGTTGGTGCTTTTATGAGAGAAGATGGAGACTCAAATTTCAAAAGAAAAATTGCATAAAGTAAAAGAAAGGCCCTTCGCAGAGGGAAGTAGGGATTTGTAGAGGTGCCAGAGCTTAAAGAGAAAAATTTGAGATAAAAACATTTTGGGAGGTGTATCCATCTCACCAACAAAAATGACTTATAGTTCCAAACACTTTCCATGCTAGATATGCCATAGGCGGTTCCCAAACAGAAAATAAAGTTTATTCCTTTTTCCACCATAACTTTCACTTTTCATGGCTAACTGTATCCACGGGTTCCCTCCATACCAACACTTTCCAAGGAATTTATTATTTGACAACATAAAGTAAATATTTTTTTGCATTTTAGGACTGGGCAACCCTAATACCTTTGCCTTACTCTCGTGCAATGACAAGTGAATAAACACTCATCTTGAGAATAACACATCTAGCATGGAAAATATTAGCCACCCCTCACCGCTTTGCGAGCGAAACAAACACACAAAAGAGAAGTTTATTTTGAAAATTAGAGATGTCACATGAAAATTTGCTTATAATGGCAAAAGAATACCGCATATAGGTAGATATAGTGGACTCATGTGGCAAAACTGGTTTAAAGGATTTTGGATGCACAAGTAGAGATCATACCTAGTTCAAAATGAAGGCTAGCAAAAGATTAGGAAGCGACCAACCAAGACACGAATAATCTCATAAGCAAGAATTAAGCATAATTAACACCGAATAATGCACCACAAGTAGGATATAATTTCATTGCATGATTATTGACTTTCATGCATGCATAGGGAATCACAAACCTTAACACCAATATTCCTACTAAAGCACAATTACTCATCAACATAACTCACATATCACATCATCATATCTCAAAACTATTACTAAGAATCAAGTTTATTTTGTCCAATGATCTTCATGACACATTTTTTTCTTTTATCCTTCTTGGATATCTATCACTTGGGGACTAATTTTCATGTCTTGCTTTTCATAAGCTCAAACAAATATAAGTGAAGATCATGAGCATAACAAATTTTCTTTCTCTCAAAATAATCTAAGTGAAGCAAGAGAGAATTTCTTCAAAATTTTACTAACTCTCAAATAAATTTAAGTGAAGCAAGAGATCATTTCTTCAAAAATAACAAAGCACGCCGTGCTCAAAAAGATATAAGTGAAGCACTAGAGTAAGTCCTAGCTAATAAAAGATTTAAGTGAAGCATAAAGAGCAATTCTAACAAGTCATGACATAATTTTGGCTCTCTCAAAAAGGTGTGTCCAGCAAGGATTGATGACTTAAAAAACAAAATAAAACAAGCAAAGACACATATCATACAAGACGCTCCAAGCAAAACACATATCATGTGACGAATAAAAATATAGCCTCGAGTAAAATACCGATAGTTGTTGCAAGAAAGCGGGGATGCCACTCGGGGGCATCCCCAAGTTTAGTTGGTTGCTCATTCCTGGATAATAGTTTGGGATGCTGGGGCATCCCCAAGCTTAGGCTCTTACATCCTTCCTTCATCCATCGTAAGATAACCCAAAACTTGAAAACTTCAATCACACAAAACTCAACAAAGCCTTCGTGAGATCCGTTAGTATAAGAATAATAAATCACTACTGTAAGTGATGTATCAAACCAATTCATATTTTGATTTTGTATTATATCTACTGTATTCCAACTTTTCTATGGCAAAAACTCGTCAAAGAAAATGATAGAGCCATCAAAATAAGCGCACAACACAAAGAAAATAGAATCTTTCAAAATAGAACAGTCTATAACATTCTGACTATTTCGAATACTGATATAACTCAAAAAACTCCTAAATATTAGGACGGTCTGAGAAATTTGTATATTGATCTAATTCAAGTGGAATGGGTATTTTATCGCTCTCTGGTAAAAAATGAAAATTAATTTCGTGATCATAAAAGTTTATGTTTCATCAGCAAGATCAAACAACTATTGCCCGAGAAGATCCTAAAGGCTTTACTTGGCACAAACACTAATTGAAACACACAAAACACAATCATAACAGTAGAATAATTGTGTAAACACACAAGAACAGAAAGCAAAAAGCAAAAATAAATTTTGTTCATTGGGTTGCCTCCCAACAAGCGCTATAGTTTTACGCCCTTAGCTAGGCATAAGGCAAGGATCTTAAGTTTTGTCATCCTTGTTCTTGACTTTCTTAGAGGTATTTCATCATGAGGCTTTGTAAACACAACATAAAACATGTTATCCATAGAGGCCTTTGCAATCCTAAGTTGGTTTTCATCATACCCCTTTTGATTTCCCGCAATAATCCAAGAGTAATGTTTATTAACATTACTGAAGACTTGTTGGATTATATCCATAACTGGGACTTCCTTTTTAAGATTATCATCAAAGATTTTATTGTCCCCAAGCAAATGTCTTAAAGAATAATCACTATTGTAAAGAATTTCATCTATCACAGGTTTTTCACGATTCATGCCATAAAATTCAAAGATTTCTCTAGCCTCCCGTATTATGTAGTCAAACTCATTCATAAGAACGAGAGTGGCTAACTTTTTAGCTCTAGGATTCTTTATGACGGGGAGCTCAAAAAACAATATTTGCAAGGTAGGATGGGTACGAATAAATTTACTTTCAAGTTTCAGAACTAGTCCTAAAATAGCATCCGCATAAGATCTAGTAGTTTTAAGTATAGGAGCACCATCTAGACTAAGCTTCCCAACACAATTGAAAAATTCTTGGATACGTTCTTTTCCCATAATGTTCCCTTGCCCCAAGATAAAAGTTTTAGCATCCAAATTGCATGTACGTCCAATCTTAGGAGTAAGGCCATCATCTATTGGTGCCATACCGAAAACACTCATGATTGCAAGCAAAGGATAGATCTGACGAGAAAATGGCGAACGAAAAAGAGAGGCAAATAAAACGGCAATTTTTTGTGAAGTACGGGAGAGGAAAACGAGAGGCAAATGGTGAATAATATAAATTGGAAGGAGATGATATTTGTGATTAGGAACCTGGTTATGCTGAAGATCCTCCCCGACAACGGCGCCAGAAATTCTCCTTGATGGTAGCTGCAACTACGTCAGTAATTCCCTGGAGAGGGAGGGATGATGTAGCACAGCGATGGTAGGTATTTCCCTCAGTTATGAAACCAAGGTAACGAACCAGTAGGAGAACCAAGCAACACAATGTAAACAACACCTACACAGAAACAACCACACCTCGCAACCTGACGTGTTAAAGGGGTTGTCAATCCCTTCCGGGGTACAATGCCTCAAGATAGGCAAGCGGACGTGAGATAAATTGTAGTAGATTGATAGATCGAACGCCAAATAAAATAAATAAAGATAAAACACATCAAGGTATTTTTGGGTTTTTGGTTTACTAGATCTGAAAATAAAAGCAAAGGAAAAGTAGATCGCAAGGCAAATATATGAGAAAGAAGACTCGAGGGCCGTAGGTTTCACTATTGGCTTCTCTCGGGAAAAGGAGCAAACGGTGGGTAAACAAATTACTGTTGGGAAATTGATAGAACCTAAAATAATTATGACGATATCCAGGCAATGATCATTACATAGGCATCACGTTCAAGATTAGTAGACCGACTCCTGCTTGCTTCTACTACTATTACTCCACACATCGAATGCTATGCAGCATGCATCTAGTGTATTAAGTTCATGGAAAAATGGAGTAATGCAATAAGAATGATGGCATGATGTAGACAAGATCTGTTTATCTATATGGCGGTAGATATAGATCTCGTATTTTTATCCTTAGTAGCAACGATACATACGTGCCGGTTCCCTTTCTGTCATTGGGATCAAGCACCGTAAGATCGAACCCACTACCGGGCACCTCTTCCCATTGCAAGATAAATAGATCAAGTTGGCCAAACAAATCCCAAATATGAAAGAATAAATACAAGGCTATAAGAGATCATGCACAAAAGAGATCAAAGAAAATCAAATACTTTCATGGATATAAAAACATAGATCTGATCATAAACTCGAAGTTCATCAGATCCCAACAAACACACCACAAAAGAGTTACATCATATGGATCTCCAAGAGACCATTGTATGGAGAATCAAGAGAGAGATATGAAGCCATCTAGCTACTAACTACGGACCCGAAGGTCTACAAAGAACTACTCACTCATCATCGGAGATGCACCAATGGAAGTGGTGAACCCCTCCGTGATGGTGTCTAGATTGGATCTGGTGGTTCTGGACTCTGCGGCGGCTGGATGAATATTTCATCGACTCCCCTAGGGTTCTGGTATTTTTGGGGTATTTATAGAGTAAAGAGGTGGTCCGGGGGCACCCGAGGTGGGCACAACCCACCAGGGTGCACCAGGGCCTCCTAGCACGCCCTAGTGGGTTGTGCCCCCCTCGAGGCACCCCCAGGTGCAACCAGGGCCATTGCCTTCCTTCTGACCCATAAAAAATCTCCATAAAATTTTGTGGCATTTGGACTCCGTTTGATATTGATTTTCTGTGATGCAAAAAACATGGAAAAAACAGTAACTGGCACTTGGCACTATGTCAATATGTTAGTACCAAAAAATGATATAAAATGACTATAAAATGATTATAAAACATCCAAGATTGATAATAAAACAGCATGGAACAATAGAAAATTATAAATACGTTGGAGACGTATCACTCGTCATTGACAATAGTCATCGACTTAGACCACCGGGTTATTTGCCTGGCCAAAGTTACATCCTCAGGTAACTCTCCCCATGTCATATAAGACAAATAAGGAACTGTCCAATCAGGAATAGCATGAAGAGCGGCCACCAATTGTACATTCGGGTCAGGAATTGCAAGGTCCTCCTCTATTGGTAGCGAGATTGAAGTGTTATGTAATATATCAAGAAAACATTTGGTGTTACCGGCTTACACTGAGACCCCAGCCGGCTTAAAGCATCGACGCCTCATTCTTTCTGTGATAAACATGTTCCACTTGATAACCTTTGAAATGACCAGCAATATTGTCAACCGCCCGGCGATAAGCCGCCATGAGCGGGTCCTTAGAATCCCATGTTCCTGAGACATGCTGAGCCACCAAATCTGAGTCGACGAAACACCTGACCCGCCTTAGCTTCATCTCTTTGGCCATCCGAAGACCATGGAGCAGGGCCTCATACTCTGCTGCATTATTAGTATAAGGAAACATCAGCCTTAAAACATAACAAAGTTTGTCACGTTGTGGAGAAGTCAAAATAAATCCAGCCCCCGAGCCTTCCAACTGCCTGGACCCATCAAAATGATTAGTCCAATACGTATTATTAGGCTTCTTCTCAGGCATCTGCAACTCTATCCAGTCATTGATGAAATCCATAAGAGCCTGAGACTTAATAGTTGTTCTAGGCATATATTTCAAACCATGGGGTCCAAGCTCAATGGCCCACTTGACCACTCGACCCATGGATTCTCTGTTTTGAATAATACCCCCTAAGGGAGCTGAACTGACCACAGTAATGGGATAACCAAGGAAATAATGCTTCAACTTGCGACTGCCCATGAACACCCCATAGACTAAGTTCTGCCAGTGTGGGTACCTCTGTTAGACTCAATTAAGACCTCACTGACATAATAATCCGGCCTTTGAACTAGATATTCCTTGCTTGTTTCCTTCCTTTCCACTACAACCGCCACGCTGACGGCTCTGCTGTTAGCAGCCACATATAAAAGAAGGGGCTCTTTCTCAACAGGAGCTACAAGAACCGGCGGCTCAGCTAATTGTTTTTTAAATGCCTCGAACGCCTCAGTAGCAGCATCACTCCAGACACAAATGGCCGGGTTAAGCATCATCTTGTATACCCGGAGGTTGTCAAAGGTCTCCTTCAAATCATCTAGCAAGGTCTCCTTCTTTCTAGATTTCTCTACAATATCATCCACATAAGCATGTACATTGCGTCCTATCTGGTTGTGAAGACAATTCTGAACACAATGCTGATAAGTTGCCTGGGCACTCTTGAGCCCAAAAGGCATAGACACATAGCAGAAAGCTCCAAAGGGCGTGATAAAAGATGTTTGCTCCTGGTCCTTAACTACCATCTTGATATGATGATAACTAGAAAGGCATCTAAGAAGCTCAAATACTCACAACCTGCCATAGCATCAATGATCTGATCGATCCGAGGAAGAGCAAAAGGATCAGTTGGGCAAGCCTGGTTAAGGTCTGTGTAGTCCACACACATACGCCAAGTACCATTTTTCTCAAGTACTAGCACCGGATTAGCCAACCACTCAGGATGAAAAACTTTAACAATGAACCTGCTGCTAAGAGCCGGGCCACCTCTTCTCCAATGGCCTTGCGTCTCTCCTCATTAAAACAACAAAGGAATTGTTTGACCGGCTTGAACTTAGGATCAGTATTGGGAGTGTGCTCAGCAAGTTCCCTCGTTACACCTGGCATGTTTGAAGACTTCCATGCAAATATGTCCCGGTTCTTACGAACGAACTCGATGAGTGCACTTTACTATTTCGGATCCATATTGGCACTGATAGTTAATTGCTGAGATGAGTCGCTGGGGATAAAGTCAACCTGCTTGGTATCATACACCGACTTAAACTTCAACAAAGGGTCATGCTCTATGGTTGGATTCTTCAATGGAGTCGTATCAGCCGGATTAACTTTGTCTTTATAAAACTTAAGCTCTTCCGTAGCACAAGCAGACTCAGCATAAGCAGCATCACCTTCTTCACGTTCCAAGGCTATCTTCCTATCACCATGTACTATGATGGTTCCTTTATGACCCGGCATCTTAAGCTGCAAATACACATAACAAGGCCGCGCCATAAACTTGGCTAAGACGGCCGTCCGAACAGAGCACGATAGGGGCTCTTAATTTTAACAACTTCAAAATTCAATGTTTCAGCCCTGTAATCGTGTTCATTGCCAAAAGCCACTTCCAAGGCTATCTTGCCCACTAGATAAGCCGACTTACCAGGCACCACTCCATGAAATACTGTAGAGGATGACTTAAGATCTTTGCCAGTCAAATTCATCCAACGAAAAGTATCATAATAAAGGATAATGCTACTGCTGCCTCCATCCATAAGCACCTTAGCGAACATGTAACCTCCAACCTAAGGAGCTACCACCAAAGACAGCTAACCCGGATTGTCAATCCGGGGCGGGTGATCCTCACGGTTCCATACAAATTGGCTGCTCTGACCATCATAAGTATCGAGGGACCGCCGACTTAACAGTGCTCATCGCTCGTTTATGAACCTTCTGATCTCTCTTGCACAGGCTTGTGGTGAAAACATGATATGGACCACTATTCAACTGCTTTGAATTACTTAGATACCCTGGATGTTGTTGCTGATTCCCTTGATTGGGATGCTGGTTATAATAACCATGATTGTCCTGAACTTGAAATCCAGAATTTGGTCCGCCGCCGCCAAACCCGGGCTCGTGAGAGCTTGATCTTGACCCATCGTGCGGGCCATTATTGTTATTGTGGTCCTGGTGAGAGCAGGAATTTTTATATTCCTTCATGATAAAACAATCTTTCCAGAGGTGAGTCGACGGTATATCTTGGTAGCTGTGTTTTGGGCAGGGCTGATTTAACATTGCTTCAAGGTTGAACTTTGATCCTCCCATCCGAGGGAATGGCTTACCCTTCTGACGTCAATCATTATTCTGTGCATTAGTATTAGCCACAAAATTTGACCCGCCATCAGGCTGCTTGTGTTTACCATTACTACCCTGGTTATGACCTATCATGTTTGACTGGTGTCCTTTTCCATCGCCATTTCTCTTCTCCTTGTTGGCCTTATCCTCATCAGACCCAGGCTCTTTAGTATTGTCAGAGTTGGCGTATTTAATGAGAGCCGCCATGAGCTCTCCCATGTCATTATAGTGACGTTTGAGCCGCCCTAACTTTTTCTTGAGAGGGGTGAAATGGCAATTATTCTCTAGAATTAAGAATGCAAAGCCGGCATTGATGCTATCAGATGAGTGGATAATAGGAGAAACCCGTCGGACCCAATGGTGGGCCGACTCATCCTCGCGCTGGGCACAAGTGTCTAGGTCGATAATCCACAGAGGCTGTTTGCACGTGTCTTTGAAATTCTAAATAAAACATGCTTTCAACTCCGCCCATAAATTGATAGAATTAGGGGGCAATCCCTTCAACCAAGTTCGAGCTGGCCCATCCAACATCACGATCAAATACTTGGCGCACACAGCGTCATTGACATCTGACATCTCCATAGCCAACTCGTAGCTCTCAATCCAAGCATGAGGAGGTTGATCAGCTGTGTAATTGGCCACCTTTCGAGGACCTTTGAAATCCTTAGGCAACCGCTCATTGCGAAGAGCCGGTGCTAGGCATGGCACTCCCACTGTCCTAGAAGTCATCCCGGCTTCTACAGACGCTAAAGGATTACGCTGGAGCTGTTGATGAGCCTCCAAATGAGCTGCCAGCTCCGCCTCTTCACGTGCCCTAGCCTAATCCATCAAATCTTGAACATTGTTATCATCACGCGGCGGGTCATGCCCACGCGGTTGGTTCCGACGCTGCTCGCTGCAGGAAATCATCGGCGACTCAATGCGCCTGCTATAACTCCGACTAGGGCGTGGAGTTGAATGCATTCGCTCATGGCTATATGGATAAGCTGTCTGCTGAACTACCGCTGTTTGAAGAAGCTCCACTGCCTTTCGGGTCTCGACCGCAGTGGGAGAGACACCTTCCACTGGGAGAACCACCAGCCGCGAAGCCGCTGCAATCATGTTATCCAGAGGGTTGGAAAAATGACCCGACGGTGTTAGGACTTGCTGAGGTGGGGTTGTGTTCAAACGAGGTGGGTCTGTTACACGCGGCTGAGACATTACCCTGGTCACGGGCACCTCAACAACCCGGGTCACACTGGGCAGGTTACTTGGTCGTGCCCAGGTGTATTGAAAAGATTTCTAGCCTCGAACTGCAAAGGTAGATGGCTTTGGTATTTGCGTACGACAACATTTGATTTATTCTTGTCCAAGCATAACTGGAAAGCTTCTGCTTGAATCCGTTGTGACTCGGCTTCCAATGCAGCTCGCTCTGTTGCCATCCTAGCATTCTCAGCATTAAGCTCCTCCTTTGCCTAAGCTACTTTATCTCGCAGTTTTGCGACTTCCACATTATGTTGTGCTTGAGTCATCGGGCTCACTTCTGCAGCTAACAGAGTGGCCAAGGCATCCAAGAGTTCAGATAAGACCTGAGCCGGTGGGCGCACAGGGCCACTTGCCCTGGCCATCGCCGCAACCATTGAACTAGAGGTCATGGCCGCCGTAGTCGATGAATTCAACACCTGTTGCATACTGGCCATGAAGATAGCAACCCCGCTCGGCGGCTCATAGGGGTCCGGAATACTTTCACCATCGGAACAGGCCCCAAGCCCGTCATCTTGCAATTGATAGATCGATTCAATTTCATCGGTTGAGGACTCATCACCTGAGTAGACACTACTGCAGGATGCTGCTAATGCGACACTACGATCAGAGACCCCTCGATGAAACTGTGTGCGATGTAATAATCACAAACGGTGGTGTAAAAGAACTGTCAAAAAAGGTGCAAAACGTTTGCAATGGCGGAGCCATCAAACACAGTTCAGATTTTAGTTGCGTGTGCGATGCAGGGCATACGGTTCAGTTCAATGAACTATTTGCGATGAGGCGGAACAAAAGAAATGGACAGCCAGATGAAGGCATGTGCGATATACAGCATACGGTTCACTCAGATGAACTGTTTGTGATGAGGAGGAACAATAGAAACAGGCAGCTGGATAAAGGTGTGTGCGATTGAGGTTCAGAAGGATTAACTGTTTGCGATTAGGCAACAAAACATAAAAGGGTCAACCAGATCAAAGTGTCTATGATTGATGGCATACATTTCACACAGATGAACTGTTTGCAATTAGCCACAACAAACAGAAACAGTTAGATAGATCAACGTGTGTGCGCTAGACGGGCACATAGATTCTAATTAAAAGAAGCGTGCGCGATGGTAATAACGAGCGCGCACGGTTGTTGGAACAAGACGTGTGCTGACATTGCCTATTGCGGTGCACCCTATGGTGCAAACGCCACGTACATGTCCGAGAAGGCGTACGTGCCCACATTACACCTTCTGGGAATAGTGCCGCACTTATAACCGTCAGTAAATTTTGAGCTTGCGTCCCATCACATTCCAAATTGCAAACCTATTCACACCGATCAAAACCTAAAAGGTTTCCCACTTAGGAGCATATTAGTACTCGGTTATAAATACTACTACTCCAAGATGACTTCACATTCCTACTCAACTCTTCATCCAAAAAAACAAACAAGTCATTCATCATCGTTCCCTTGTGTGTGCCATTACCAGCGTGAGTTCTGGGTTGAGAGATTGCCACCAGGGAGATGTGAGCATGGAAGCAGAAGCACGAGAGATGTCCCGCCTTGCCGCGAATGCAGCCAGCATGTCCCGCCGCGTGGTCGTAGCAGCACAGAGGTCCCGACGCACCGTCGATTCAGCAGACTGGTCCGGCCGCGCCGCGGAAGCAGAAGAGATGTCCCGCCGCACCGCGAATGCAGCAGAAATGTCCTCCCTCGCTGCGGAGGCCTAGGAAAATGTCTCGCGGGCAGGCGAGGACTCTTACAGGCGCAGGCATGCGATCGTGCATAGCCAGATGGATCAGATCTCCGGCTGGGCAAGGTTGGAGGACGACATGAAAGCCTCATTTGAATAGGCTATCGGCATCATCCGGCAACTAAATGAGAGCAACGCAAAGCTCCTGGCTGAGCACGACCTGCTGAGGGCGATGATCGTCAGAAGTGTCGAGCAACAGGAGGAGACCACTCCCTTGTTGAAGAGGACTGGCGTCATCGTCGAGAAACTTATGGACGAGAATGCCATGCTGCACATCGAGCGTAGAAGGCTGGTGGAGGAATCCATGGATGCTCTCAAGCAGCATATTGAGGACAAGAAAAAGCTCATCGCCGCTCGCCGCGGAGACTAGTTCCCGCGGCCTGCAGCAACGCATCAAGAAAGTAGATATCGGCGAGCCAGATCGTTGTCTTCCTTCTTCTTTTGCCCTTGTGTATTTCAGGCGTTGCGACATGTGGCTTTTTTTAATTACGTTCTTAAATGTGTAAGACAATTATTATCCACTGTCGTCATCCTTATATTCATCATGCTTGCTATAAGTCACATTCGGTGCTATATTGGTCCGTCGGATCTTACATCAAGATCCGTGCAAAACTTTCTTTTCAGTTTTTCATTTTTCTTTCTTAAATCTTAGTCCACTGAGACATATAGCCACACCATAGAACAGGGGCTCGGGCACCATTAATGGAGACGTTGGGAGGGAGGTGCGCGGCGGGTAGAGGTCAAAGGGCTCTCCTCCCGATGAGCATGCGCAGGGGTCTGATCGCATGCCTCCCATACTCAAATAGCTACCCCTCACGGCACCTCCTAGACAATAAAAAAAGGGATGCGTGGCGCACATAATTGGTAAGTAGAACTCCCACGGTTTCAATAATACTTGTGTTTCCGATTTGTAATGTGACAGCACTTGTTCCAAAAATGACTTTGTTGATTGTTAATGTGTGCGCCTTCGTAAATCGGATAGAAAAATTACCACATCATGTTGGTGCCATGTCATGACACCATGCCAAGTTGCATGATTTTCAGGCGTGTTTTGGATTTACAGGAATTAAAAAACCAAGTTTCTCAATCTTTCCGGCCGAGCGACGACGCCCAGATGTGTGAATTGCATTCCCATTTCTTGCATGGGACCTAGAAATTCACCAAGGACACACATGTGATTTTTCAACCAACTTTGGTGCACTGAAGCATGTGCTTGTAGTTCAAATTTGAATTATGCACATTAAATGCCTAGAACTCAATTAATGTATAAAAAAGGCCAAACGAACCCAGAATAATTCCAAAATTTAGCACGATACTTCTATTTGGTCTAATCTGCCTGTGTAAAAAAATTAAGGCGAGAGAAGGCAGTGTACATATGTCGTTTCGCACACGGAGGTGACACGTTCCCTCTCAGAACCACGAGCCTTCTTGAGGGAAGCTCTGGTTTGCAAGAATCTTAAACCAAAGCTTGTCCCAATTCGACCAAAAAACTTACCGCAACATGTTGGTGCCATGTCATGACACCGTGCCAAGTTTCATGATTTTCAGGCATGTTTTGGATTTACAGGAATTAAAAAACCAAGTTTCTCAATCTTTCTAGCCGAGCCACGACGCCCAGATGTTTGAATTTCATTCTCATTTCTTGCATGGGAGCTAGAAATTCACTCAAGGACACACATGCGATTTTTCAACCAAATTTGGTGCACTGGAGCATGTGCTTGTAGTTAAGATTTGAATTATGCACATTAAATGCCCAGAAACTCAATTAATGTATAACAAGGCCAAACGAACCCGGAATAATTCCAAAATTTAGCACGATACTTCTATTTGGTCTAATCTACCTGTGTAAAAAAATTAAGGCGGGAGAAGGTAGTGTACATATGTCGTTTCGCACACGGGGGTGACACGTTCGTTCTCGGAACCACGAGCCTTCTTGAGCGAAGCTCCGGTTTGCAAGAAGTTTAAACCAAAGCTTGTCCCAATTTGGCCAAACAATTTACCGCAACATGTTGGTGCCATGTCACGACACCGTGCCAAGTTTCATGATTTTCAGGCATGTTTTGGATTTACAGGAATTAAAAAACCAGGTTTCTCAATATTTCCGGTCGAGCCACGACGCCCAGATGTTTAAATTTCATTCCCATTTCTCGCATGGGACCGAGAAATTCACCCAAGGAGACACATGCGATTTTTCAACCAAATTTGGTGCACTAGAGCATGTCCTTGTAGTTCAAATTTGAATTATGCACATTAAATGCCCAGAAACTCAATTAATGTATAAAAAGGCCAAGTGAACCCAGAATAATTCCAAAATTTAGCACGATACTTCTATTTGGTTTAATTTGCCTGTGTAAAAAATTTAAGGCGGGAG
Organism: Triticum urartu; assembly: GCF_003073215.2. Classification (NCBI taxonomy): domain Eukaryota; kingdom Viridiplantae; phylum Streptophyta; class Magnoliopsida; order Poales; family Poaceae; genus Triticum; species Triticum urartu. Next base: position 408,125,354 of record NC_053028.1, read on the forward strand.
AAGGTAGAGTACGTATGTCGTTTCGCACACGGAGGTGACACATTCCCTCTTGGAACCACGAGCCTTCTTGAGGGAAGCTCCGGTTTGCAAGAAGCTTACACCAATGCTTGTCCCAATTCGGCCAAAAAATTACCGCAACATGTTGGTGCCATGTCATGACACCGTGCCAAGTTTCATGATTTCATGCGTGTTTTGGATTTACAAGAATTAAAAAACCAAGTTTCTCAATCTTTACGGCAGAGGCACGACGCCCAAATGTTTGAATTTCATTCTCATTTCTTGCATGAGACCTTGAAATTCACCCCAAGGACATGATACGTCTCCAATGTATCTATAATTTATGAAGTATTCATGCTATTATATTATCCATCTTAGGCATTTAATGGGCCTTTATATGTTGTTTTATGATTTTGGGGACTAACCTATTAACCTAGAGCCCAGTGACAGTTTCTGTTTTTTCCTTATATTTGAGTATCAGAGAAAAGGAGAATCAAACGGAGTCCAATTGACCTGAAAATTCACGGAGATTGTTTTTGGACCAGAAGAAGCCCACGAAATACCGAAGATGGAGCAGGGGAATCCCGAGGCCACCACGAGGGTGGGGCGCGCCCCCCTATCTCGTGGCCGCCTCGGGGACCCCCTGACCTGTTCCCAACTCCAACACCTCTTATTTATACCCAAACTTCCAAAAAGAAACCTAGATCGGAAGTTCCGCCACCGCAAGCCTCTGTAGCCACGAGAAATCAATCTCGGCCCTCTCTGGCACCCTGCCGGAGGGGGCCATCATCACCGGAGGCTATGGACGAGGATCCCCGAGGGGCCATCATCACCATGAAGGCCAAGGAACAGAGGGAGAACCTCTCCCCATCCAGGGGGAGGCCATGGAGGAGGAAACACAAGGGGGAGAACCTCTCCTCCTCTCTCTCGGTGGCATCGGAGTGCCATCGGGAGGGGAATCATCGCCGCGGTGATCGTCTTCATCACCATCACCATCATCATCACCATCCTCATCTCTTTTACGCGGTCCACTCTCCCGCACCCCGTTGTAATCCCTACTTGAACATGGTGCTTTATGCCACATATTATGATCCAATGATGTGTTGCCATCCTATGATGTTTTGAGTAGATATCCTTTGTCTTTGGGTTGATTGATGATCTAGAGTGGTATGAGTTGTATGTTTTATTTTGGTGCTGTCCTATTGTGCCCTCTGTGTAGCGCAAGCGTGAGTGATTCCCGCTGTAGGGTGTTGCAATACGTTCATGATTCACTTATAGTGGGTTGCTTGAGTGATAGAAGCATAAACCCAAGTAAGGGAGTTGTTGCGTATGGGATAAAGGGGACTTGATGCTTTAATGCTATGGTTGGGTTTTACCTTAATTATCTTTAGTAGTTGTGGATTCTTGCTAGAGTTCCAATCATAAGTGTATATGATCCAAGAAGAGAAAGTATGTTAGCTATGCCTCTCCCTCATATGAAATTGCAATGACGACCACCGGTCTTGTTAACGATTTCCTGGGATAATTCCGCACACCGACCCATCATTATTCGACACTTAATATTTATAATATTTAGTAATATATTCTAACTTTATGATAACAGCACCTACTTTTATATTTTAGCTCTTCGATATCATGCAAAGTTATCCTCTTCATACCCACAATGTAGTTTTATTTCTCGCTTCTAAGTTGGAAGCAAACGTTCGGTGTACGTAGAGTTGTATCAATGGCAGATAGGACTTGAGAGAATATTGATCTTACCTTTAGCTCCTTGTGGGTTTGACACTCCATACTTATCACTTCCACCATTGGTAATTTCTATGATGATTCCCTGCACTTGGGGATTATCAAGCTCTTTTCTGGCGCTGTTGCCGGGGAGCAATAACGTGGGGTTGATATTCTCGTGTGTGCTTGTTTGCTTTCTTCACTAAGTAGATTTTGTTTTCCCTTTTTTGTTTCTGTTTAGTTGTGGGTTAAACATACAAAAAAATTAAAAGAATGAAAATGCAAAAAAAATTACTTGCCTCTCACACCTAATTTTTTTTTTCAATAATAGAAGTGATTAGAAGGTTATGCATTGCAGAAGTGAGGGTCGACCTTGAACACTTGTGTTCATGCTCATGGAAACAATGTAAAAAATTTCATGGAAGCTTCTTTGAAAATGATTATCTCCTTGTATGTATCCATTGTATTATAAAAATAATGTGCCAAGCTTCGGTTTTAGGATGATTAGATTGCTTGTTTACCATGTACAGTACAAAAAACAGAAATTTTGTCTGTAGCGCGTAATTTTACATTCTTTACTGGAAAGTCAAATGGGTCTAAAAAGTTTTGCACATTACTTCTGTACAAATCGTTTAAATTGTAATGTTTTTTAGAATTTTTTGGAGTTAAAGAAGTTTATTAAACTTCCAGATTACTACAGACTGTCCTGTTTTTGAGAGATTCTGTTTTCTATGAGTTCTTCGCTTATTTTGATGAATCTATGGGTAGTATCGGGGGTATGAACCATGGTGAAGTTGGAATACAGTAGATATAGTTCTAATATGAAATTGGAATACGTTTGCAACAGTGCCTAAAGGTAGTGATTTGCTTTATTACACTAACGGATCTCACAAAGTTTTTGTTAAAGTTTTGTGTGGCTGAAGTGTTTGAAGATCCAGGAGCTATCAATATGAGAATAATAAAGAGAGGCAAGAGCTCAAGCTTGGGGAAGCCCAAGGCACCCCAAGTAAATATTTCAAGGATACTCAAGCATCTAAGCTTGGGGATGCCCCGGTTGGCATCCCATCTTTCTTCTTCAACAATTATTGGTATACCTTGGTTTTTGTTTTGTTAACATAATTTGTGTCCTTTGTGTTTTTGTTTTTCCTTTAAGAACTATGCTAGAATGAGATAGACCTTTATTTATTTATAGAATACTTCATGTGCTTCACTTATATCTTTTAAGTATGATTTTATAGAATTGATATTTGTGCTTCACTTAAATCTTTAGAGTATGGTTTCATAGAATGCTTCGTGTGCTTCACTTATATATTTTGAGCTTGGATATTGGTTAGTCTATATTAATTGTAGAATGCTCCATGAACTTCACTTATACCTTTTGGAGTGTGAATAATACTATCATCTAAAGTGGATTTAGGAGAAGTTTGCTCCCACTATTCCGAATGAGAAAATTTTTGCTTATGTGAAGACTAGTAAAATGGCCAAACGAACCCAGAATAATTCCAAAATTTAGCACGAAACTTCTATTTGGTCTAATCTGCCTGTGTAGAAAAATTAAGGCGAGAGAAGGTAGTGTACATATGTTTTTTCACACATGGAGGTGACACGTTCCCTCTCGGAACCACGAGCCTTCTTGAGGGAAGCTCTGGTTTGCAAGAAGCTTACACCAAAGCCTGTCCCAATTCGGCCAAAAAAATTAGCGCATCATGTTGGTGCCATATCATGACACCATGCCAAGTTTCATGATTTTCAAGCATGTTTTGGATTTATAGGAAATAAAAAACCAACTTCCTCAATCTTTTCGGCTGAGCCACGACACCCAAATGTTTGAATTTCATTCTCATTTCTTGCATGGGACCTAGAATTTCACCCAAGGACACACATGTGATATTTTAACCAACTTTGGTGCACTGGAGCATGTGCTTGTAGTTCAAATTTGAATTATGCACATTAAATGCGCAGAAACTCAAAGGCCAAACGAATCCGGAATAATTCCAAAATTTAGCACGATACTTCTATTTGGTCTAATCTGCCTGTGTAAAAAAATTAAGGCGGGAGAAGGCAGTGTTTGTATGTCATTTCATACACGGAGGAGACACATTCCCTTTTTGAACCACGTGCCTTCTTGAGGGAAGCTTCAGTTTGCAACAAGCTTACACCAAAGCTTGTCCCAATTCGGCCAAAAAATTTACCACGGCATGTTAGTGCCATGTCATGACACCATGCCAAGTTTCATGATTTTCAGGTGTGTTTGGGATTTATAGGAATTAAAAAACCAAGTTTCTCAATCTTTCTGGTCGAGCCACGACACCCAAATGTTTGAATTTCATTCTCATTTCTTGCATGGGACCTATAAATTCACCCAAAGACACACATGTGATTTTCCAACAAACTTTGGTGCACTGGAGCATGTGCTGGTAGTTCAAATTTGAATTATGCACATTAAATGCCCAGAAACTTAATTAATGCATAAAAATGCCAAACAAACTCGGAATAATTCCAAATTTAAACACGACACTCATGTACTAGTTGCGTGTTCACTGTACGTAAATGTTCTAGCAATTCAAACACCATCCTTTCCCTCCATAACACCATTTTGTCTTTCAGAACATAATGAAAAAAATCAGGTATACCACAAACAGTTTACTAGAAAGAATCGTGTGGGATGCGATATAAAATATCTTCGCGCACCGTCTTGTCTGGCTTACGCAGAAAGCTTCGTCGCCTACAGTCCACCGCCCCCGCTTGAACCACACTTGCGCGTCAGTTTCTCGCGGTACCGAGCAAAATTTTTTTGCCACCGCGGAAATATCTATCTCCCCACCCCTCGCTCCCACCAAAAGCCACATTTCCACTATTCCTCCTTGCTTTTCAAGTTCAAACCTTCACTGCTGCTTGCTGGCAGCTCAGCTTCCTCGCTCTCGGCCCTTCTTCTTGCAGCGTCGCCTCCTCGTCAGCTACCCTTCTTCTTGCATCACCGCTTGCTTGCCGGCGAACCTTCTTCTTGCAGCGCCGCCTCCTCGCCGGCAACCCTTCTTCTTGCTGCGCAGCCTTGTCGATATGGTCAGGTAATCCACACCCCACCCACACCATCCTCCTCCTTTCTTGTCCCACATGCCCCGACCGACGGCGCTACACCTTCCGCCAAAATCAATGTCCCCCTCCTCCAATTAAGCACCGCCAACAACCATTTTGCACGTAGTATAACATCGAGCTCAGTAGCATGCGGCCACACACGCGCACGGGGTCACTATGGCTGCCATGCGTGTCGACCGCCAGATCTTGGAGGAGCACCTCGTCTTCGAGACCACCATCGACACCGCCACACGGTTGTCTACTTTAAAATACAGTTCGTGCTATTTTCTCGAGGCCACCGCCAGTGCCTTCTAGTGATTTGTCCTCCGTAATGCTAATATGCAATCTGATGTTCAGTTAACAATTTGGTCCTCTGAAATGTAATGTTCAGTTAACACTTTGGTCCAACAATTGCTACATTTCGTAGTACTGTTCTCAAGCATTCTTTGTTTTGTTAACTTTCTTATCTTCTAGTACATGTTTCTACTATGCAATGTCGTGCTCAGTTAACTATTTTGGTTCATTTGGTCTGCTATCCATTTAACTATTTGGTTCAATTCTGCAATTTGATTTTCATTTGCTGTGGGTACAATTTTGTATTTTTATGCATGTGACACCAATCGAATTTGGCTATACACACATTCTACTGATAGTATGGCAACTCTCAGTTAACCTGATCAAGATCTTCCTTATGTGTGTTGCAGGGAAACAATGGGAGACACTGCAGTTTACCATCGAGGTTTATTCACGCATGGTCCTTTGGCTAATAGCACATTATTGTGCAGTTGCAGGAATCATTCTAATATTTAGGTTTCTTACAATTTGGTCTTGCACATGTAGGTTATGCTGTCAGAGGCTTAGACCCACTGTTCGACCCATTTTGCATATGGGGAAATGAGATGTCCATGAATATCAGTCAAGTCAAGAAACTCAGAAAGATAGTTAGGATGAAGAAACTTGCGACGAATAACAACAAGATCTTTGTTTGCACAATGAAGAAGACATCAGTCAACTATAGGATGGTACTGACTCTTTTACCTTGTTTTTACCCCTTTCGTCATTTCAAAATTTATAACAACGATTTGATGCATATCTTTGTTTTCAGTACTTTTCAAAGAAGTTCACCGATAATTACCTCTCAAACCACCTGCATGGTTAAGAAGCGAGGAAGGTATTCATTCAACACCCACAGTACAATATTGAAGTCTTGCTGAAGAGGACAAAGGTTGGGCGGGCAATTATCCATAGCCACTGGCCTAAAGTTGCAAGGACATTCAACTTCACTGAAGGCTCAATATTTGCCTTCCGCTTCTGCAGTTTCCCAGATGAGATTCATCTGTCTATTTACCATGTACAATGCTACTTTCCAAAGGTTTTTGATGTTGCATGTGAAACTTGGTGATGTTCTGTAATGGCGTAACTGAGTGCCGAAGCTATCTGATGTAATTGGATTATGAAATCCTGGTTGTTGTTATACGGATATGAAATATCTGGTGTGTTTTATAAGAAATATCAATTTGACTAGTACATGGATTATCAATAATAGGCTAATTACCCTGCTTATTGGGGTTTTCTATTGCAGACGGTTACTCAGCCAGCACCATGGGCGATGAACTTAATCAACCTACACGGTTTCTAGAAAGTAGGCGTGTTCGATCAACTAACAATCACACACGGCTTCTGGCAGAGAACTGTTTGCGTTAGGCCACCTTGCACAAACATTTCCACACACAAAAACTGTGTGTGATATACATACGAACAGAAATGATTTTCTGGGATTCACCGTGCGGGATGTACATACGAACATAAATAATTGGGTTTCGATGCCCCGCCAGATTGCACACGAGCTCATTTTGTGTGCCAGGAGGGCCTATCCCCGACGGTTTCTGGGTCGTGTGGGAAGGACCCCCCCCCCCCCTATCGCCCACACTCACTTGGCGACAGTTGCAAATGTCGTCCTGGAAAGGGGTTAAAAACCGTTTGTATAGCACGTCGTTGTACCAGTGAGATGGTTGTCTCTCCTCCTGACATTGAACCTTCTTCGAGATCTACCCCATGAACAAATCCAACGAAGGCAGGCTTCCTGGCGGGTCGTGCACGCTGAGCCGTCTCGATCGTGTTGGTGCAGATGTCTGGCTCAGGCACCGACTCTCCAATCTTGCCGATGAAGACGTGAATTCCGCCGAAGGGGACCCGGTACCCATACTCGATTGAGTCGGCCTCTGGACCCCAGCCAGCATCCTCAATGTAAAGCTTGCTGCGTTGACTCTTGGTCATCTGGCCCACGGCATATCCCTTGATCCCTGAGAAGCTACCCTTCAAGAACTCGAAACCACCATGCTCTGACAACACGGTGGGTGCCAACTGTCATGGATTTGTCACAGCAGTTTCCCTAGTGAAAGGACTTAGGTATGGAGCCATCTCAACTAGGTTAGCTTGAAGGGGCCGAACCTGGGTAAATTCCTTGTGTCATTCGTCCCGTTCAACCCCTTCAAGCTAACCTAGTTGCGATGGCTCCACACCTAAGTCCTTTCACTAGGGCAACTGCCGTGACAAATCCACGACACATACCGTATTATAAACTTTGTCTCTTTATCCTTAGTTGTCAATACAATGTGAAGAAATAGACAATACGTTAGCCATGGTATGGTACATGCTCATATGTTTGGAACCTGGTTTTATTATGTACTTTGCAGTAAAATACAACTAATATTTTACACAGGTTCACCAGAATAAATTTTGTATATAGACCAAAGCTATTCTATTTGGTTTTACTGCCTCCTTAATATCTTCTGATCTGGTACAATAAATGTACAAACTTAACTTTTTAGCAAGTTATGGAACAAATGGTGGAAGCGCCACCTTCTGAAGGTGATGAGACAATGATAACCGCAATGTGACCTCTTACTGCAGTGGGTCAGTACATGTCCACTAACAGTGCAAACATCATGTTCCTGCATAATACTGGGTTGGTTGTTAAGGCCATCTCGTCCAAACTACCTCATGATCAAGATATGCAAGCTGAAAACAATGTTATATCTGTGCTCCAGACAAAAGTCCAATCCCTAACAGAGACCCTTTGTGAAACAAGGGCAACCATTGTTTGATGTCGCCAAGATATGCATGGTTTAGAAACCAGAGTATCGGACATTTGCTATGTTGTTCAGGAGCCTAGGAGATATGAAGGCGAAGGTTATGGTGCTCCATCGGATAGTACATCATGAAAACTTAACAGTTAGGTCAAATGAACTGAGCTTCTAAACATCTGGTGGTGCAATTATCTGTCGGACTGTTAACTTTTATGCCAACCTTCCTTTTGTTTTATGGTTGTAATTTGTTTTGTTGCGATACAAAATTTGATCTTAACGTGTAGCGGCCGGCTGAAGAAACCAGCATGCCATTTTTGTATAGTGTAGGGTAGTCCCTATATTTGCACTGGTGGCGAACTTTGATGCCTAGTTGATGTAATCTATGCAATTGCCTTAATAGCCTAGCCTTAATTTCTGGCTTATTTATTTCCCTATTCTTCTTTTTCCTTGGTTTGCTATTGGTCGCAACAACCATGGCCACATACGGACCATGGTAACTGATGGAGTCCTGGATTAGGGGGTCCTCGGACAGCCGGACTATATACTTTGGCCGGACTGTTGGACTATGAAGATACAAGATTGAAGACTTCGTCCCGTGTCCGGGTGGGACTCTCCTTTGCGTGGACGGCAAACTTGGCAATTCGGATATGTAGATCTTCTCCCTTGTATCCGACTGTGTAACCCTAGCCCCCTCCGATGTCTATATAAACTAGAGGGTTTAGTCCGTAGGACAAGGACAATCATAATCATAGGCTAGCTTCTAGGGTTTAGCCTCTACGATCTCGTGGTAGATCAACTCTTGTAATACTCATATCATCAAGATCAATCAAGCAGGAAGTAGGGTATTACCTCCATCGAGAGGGCGCAAACCTGGGTAAACATTGTGTCCCCCGCCTCCTGTTACCATCCGCCTTAGACACACAGTTCGGGACCCCCTACCCGGGATCTGCCAGTTTTGACACCGGCATTGGTGCTTTCATTGAGAGTTCCATTGTGACATCACGATAAAGGCTTGATGGCTCCTTCGATCATCGATAACGATGCGATCCAGGGTGAGGTTTTTCTCCCCGGACAGATCTTCATATTCGACGGCTTTGTACAGCGGGCCAACTCGCTTGGCCATCTCGAGCAGATCGAGAGCTACGCCCCTGGCCATCAGGTCAGGTTTGGAAGCTTGAACTATACTGCCGACATCCGCAGAGACTTGATCTTCGACGGATTCGAGCCCATGTCAGGTGCGCCGCACAGCCATGACAAGCATGACTTAGCTCTTCCATCGGACGATGTTCGGGAGATCACACCTGTGGCTACTCCGGCCCTCAATCCGGAGCAGATCGTGCCGTCCGAGGACGGGTGGTTGGACCCCGCCACGGAAGCCGCACACTCAGCGGCGATAGAGCCGAATACTAACTTCACCTCCTATGAGACCTGTGTTATCGGACCCTTGGATTCGTCCCCGGCCATAGGCTCCGAACCACTTGCGTCCGTGCCTATCGAATCTAACTGGGCACCGATCATGGAGTTTACCTCTGTGGATATCTTTCAGCACTCGCCCTTGGGCGACATGCTAAATTCATTGAGATCTCTCTCCTTGTCAGGAGACCCTTGACCGAACTATGTCCGGCTTGAGTGGGAAGCAGACGATGAAATTCATTCCCGACCCACCACCCACTTAATAGCCACTGTCGACGACTTAACCGACATGCTTGATTTCGACTCCGAAGACATCGACGGTATGGACGACGATGCAGGAGAGAAACGGGAACCACTGCCCACAGGGCGCTGGACAGCCACTTCATCACACGATATATACATGGTGGACACACCCATAGAAAACAACGACGAGGAACGGGAGGATGCAGCGAAGGATAGTCCCCTCGAGAAGCAACCAAAGCGACGATTAGGCACCGCTCCAAATCCCGCCTCAGCAAAAACAGTGATAACAACGCAAGAAAGAATAATGCCCCGGTCGACTCCAAAGGAAACGATGACCACACGGACCCAACGATGGAGCAGGATGATCCAGCGGACGGCGAACATAGCACAGAGCCGCTGTCCGATCACGGCGACGTCGAGGGTAAAGCTCATCAACCTGTCTCTGGAGAGGACAACAGTCCGGACGACGATGCACACATCATCCCGGAAGGGCACTTGGAACAAGAGAACCTCCATAGAAGGCTTATCGCCACCGCAAGGAGCCTGAAGAAACAGAAGCAAAGGCTTAAGGCCGCGCAGAATATGCTCAACAGCAGATGGAACAAAGTGCTTGACACTGAAGAAAAGTATGGCAGCAGTAGCCACACAAAGAGCTATCCAAAGTGCAAGTTGTTGCCTGAATTCGACGACGAGGCTTTAGAGCCCACTCAGCCGAAAAATAAAACGGCCGATCAGCCGGATCGACCACCCTGTGGCCAAGACAGGGCGGCTAACGACATAGCACATAAGTCAGCACACGATTTACGCGAAGACCTGCACAAAAAAACCGGTATGACTAGGTACATCTACGGATCTAGGAAGCGCGCTCCGGCACAGAATCATGGCCGCCCAAATGACTATACTGACTGAATAACAGCTCGGAATCAAAACCAAATGCTACAACCGTCCGAAGAATGCCATGACACATCAAAATACAGGGGTGCCGCGCACCCCCTATGCTTCACCGACGAGGTGCTAGACCATGAATTTCCAGACGGATTCAAACCCGTGAACATAGAGGCATATGAGGGAATGACAGACCCTGGGGCCTAGATTGAGGACTTTATCCTTCACATCCACATGGCTCGTGGAGATGATCTCCATGCCATCAAATACCAGCCCCTCAGGTTGAAAGGACCAGCTCGGCACTGGCTGAAAAGCCTCCCTGAAAACTCAATTGGAAGCTGGGAGGAGCTTGAGGATGCTTTTAGGGCCAATTTTCAAGGGACATATGTCCGACCTCCGGACGCAGACGATTTAAGTCACATAATTCAACAGCCCGGAGAGTCAGCCCAAAAGCTTTGGAACAAATTTCTCACGAAGAAGAATCAAATCATCGACTGCCCAGATGCCGAAGCCTTAGCGGCTTTCAAGCATAGTGTCCGGGACGAATGGCTCGCCAGACACCTCGGCCAAGAAAAACCAAGGACAATGACAGCCCTAACAAGCCTTATGACCCATTTTTGCGCGGGCGAAGAAAGTTGGCTAGCCCATAGCGGCACCAGCAACCCAGGCACATCCGAAGTCAGGGATGGCAACGGGAAACCGCGACGCAATAAAAGCAAGCATCGAAAAAACGAAGACAGCCCAGACAACACGGCGGTAAACGCTGGATTCAGGGGCTCTCGGCCCGGTCAACGAAAAAAACCATTTAAAGGCAGCAGAGATGGACCGTCCAGACTAAACAAGATTCTAGACCGATTATGTCAGATTCATGGCACCTCCGACAAACCGACAAACCACACCAACAGAGAATGCTGGGTCTTCAAGGAAGCCGGCAAGCTAAACGCCGAACACAAGGGGAGGGAGACACCAAGCGAAGACGAGGATGAGCCTCGTCAGCCGAACACTGGGGGACAGAAAAAATTCCCACCAGATGTCAAGACAGTGAACATGATTTACACAACTCACATACCAAAGAGGAGGATCCAGCGTGCACCCCGAGATGTATACGCCGTGGAGCCTGTCACCCCCAAGTTCAACCCTTGGTAGGCCTGCCCGATCACTTTTGATCGCAGGGATCACCTGACCAGTATCCGACACGGAGGATCGGTTGCCTTGGTGCTAGACCCAATAATTAACGGATACCATCTCACCCGAGTCCTTATGGACGGCGGTAGTAGTGTTAATCTGATATATCAGAACACCGTCCGCAAAATGGGGATAGACCCGAAAAGAATCAGCCAAAGCAATACTACCTTTAAAGGAGTAATACCAGGCCCAGAGGCCCGCTGTACGGGCTCTCTAGTGAGGTTGTATTCGGTTCTTCCGACAACTTCCGAAGCGAAGAATTAACCTTTGACATTGCTCCATTCCGTAGCGGCCATCACGCACTACTCGGGAGAACGACCTTCGCTCGTTTTAATGAAGTTCCGCATTACGCTTATCTTAAGCTTAAGATGCCTGGTCCACGTGGCATCATCATAGTTAGCGAAAACACAGAGTGTTCCTCACGTAGGGATGAATATGTGGCGGCTCTAGCAGCCAACCACTGAACGGCCTCTCCAACCAGAAGAAAGGATCGGTCGTCAAGACCGCGGAATCGGTTAGACGAGTCCGGTGCACCACTAGCTGTAACAGCTCAGATAAACCTGAGATGCGTTGATGGATATACCCCCATAGGTGGTGCTAGGGGCTTACCGCATGTAAAAAGGGCTACAGTTCAGCCTGACCCTATTTAGATTGCATTTTAATGGTTCATTAAAAATAACCAACTTTTTCGCACGAAGACTTTCACCTACGTTTTTCTCTTCTACAGATAATCATCGTGCTACACCCTTCCAGAATACGGCACAATGGGGACACAGGTGTAGACGTGCAGCAGGGCCCCGCTCAAAGGCTTCTTTTTAGATTAAGACCCTGTGTAAACCTTTTTTACTGTCTCTTGTTGCTTCACTCCCTCCAGATACTCAACACAACCAAAAGGGATGCTGGCGTTATTGACATTTCATCACGTCAGACTAATGCAAGTACCTGTAAATTAACGGCTCATAATCGAGGGCATTTCTCAGCCCAGTATATGATGTAAAATCCGAACACCTTAGGGACTGCTCGGCATCGCGAGTTTGGCCTTATATGCATCAGCTCTGAATCATGTCTTTGGTCAATAGTTGGGTTTGCCCAGCTCCCGTGTTTTGCTACCTTACGTTCCACTCTATCGGCTAAGGTGGCACCGGGAGAACTACTGCGATTGTGCCCTGGTTCATCTGGATGAGCACCTCAGTAGAGAAAGCCGAAAACTGATTGTCATGATAAAGCGCGAGACTGGTCAACCACTCGATGACTCAGCGGAATCTCCGTGATTCCTCCGCATTAAAGAAGGACCGGTTTTCCGATCATGTATGTACGCGCACAGTGTTCGGATGAGCGCAGAAGTACCAGGGGCTATATAGTAGCCCCACCATCAAACTCCTATGGCTAAGTCAAATTGTTAAAGGTATATAGTCCGATTGCCTTGTTCTCTGCGCTATCACCTCCTTAATGGACCACGACGGTTGGTCAAGTGTGAACATGTGCTATTCCGAACACCCCCGCATTATATACGTGGGGGCTGAAGCTGATGACTGCAAACTTTCAGGTTATATACATACATAAACGGCCGCACAGGAGGCATCATAATACTTTTAGGCAGAAGTATAAACACAGCCTTTATAATCTAACTAGCATTGTTTTTACAATTGGGATACATGTCACTCGAACATGATACTCTTCGAGCACTGAGCCTCTATTACACGAGCGCCTTCCAGGACTTCTTCAAAATAGTGCTCAGCCGAGACCTGGCCTACGGCCAGATCCTGGGTCGCAATAGTGGTGGTCTCCATCTCTGCCCAGTATGTCTTAACACGGGCAAGAGCCATCCGCGCACCCTCTATGCACGCCAACCTCTTTACAACGTCGATATGCGGCACAGCACCAAGGAATCGTTGCACTAAACCAAAATAACTATTCGGCCTTGGCCCCTTCGGCCAAAGATGATCCACGACAGACCTCACGGCAAATCCGGACAACCTATGGAGCTCGGCCCACTCGGCCATTTGTTCATTCAACAGCAGCGGACGCGTGGGAGCACTGAACTGCGACCAGAACAACCTCTCCACTTCATGATCTTTCTGATCTTTGAAAAACTCAGTCGCATTAGCAGCACTCATTGACAAGTCCGAATACGCGTCTGCAGCACTCCATAATTGATCTAGAGGGGCATATTTCAGATCTTCAAACTTCAACCACAACAAAAAGGGCTTCCCAGCCATGATATCTCCGTCTTGACGGAGCTCCTCCTTCGCCACTCTGATTCCAGAGCGGGTTTCCTTGGCTGCTTCCATGGCTTTCTTCAGGTCAGCCGCTTTCGCTTGGCTTTCCTTTTCAAGGAGCTCATATCGGCCGGCGGCATCTTTCAGCTCAACAGCCATCTTGGATATTTTATCTTCGCTCTAGCGACGAGCAACCTGTTCGGCTCTTAAGTCTTCGGCCGCCTTTAGGGCGGCCGCATCACTTCTCCTCGCTTGTTCCTTGGCTCGGGCAAGTTCCGCCCGAAGGGTCTCCACGGCTGCAGCTCCATCTGCAGTCACAACATAGTATAGATACTAGCATCATGCTCCTCTTAATATTTGTTGACCACCCAAAAATACATACCATGTGCCTCCTCAAGCCGCTTGTTCACAAGCGCAATGTCGGCATCTGCCGCATCAAGTTGCCGCCTCAGTCCGGCCAGCCACCGGACCCTTAGCCGCCTGCACATGAAAGCAGCGCGATCATTACCTAGGACTATGATCCTCTGTTTGCCGCCTCTGGACAGCAACCAGCGTATCAGGGGCTACTATCTGTATAGAGCACACCTAGCGTGTGCGGTATCGTCAAAGAATTTTATATATTATTTTGCGTACCTCAAAGCCTCTTAGCAGGCTCGTAAAAGCCTCGTGCAACCCACTTTTGGCGGATGAAATCCTCTCAGCCGCCGTACCCATTAAAGTACGATGCACCTATGAGATAGCCTCTTGCTCCAAAAGACCCATCAGTGCGTCCGGTTGTGCACCGGACAATCCTAGACTCTTTCTATTGCTCTCCTTAGGAGCTGAATACTCCAGATTTCCGGTGGCCCAAGGGTCACCTTCTGGCCTTGGCGGATCAGGAGAAATCCTCCGTGATGACACCTCAGGGTCGTCCGCCCCAGGTGGCGGGGAGGCAGGGGAGGCGTTTCGCTCTCCATCATCTCCGAAAGAAGATCCCCCGAAGACGAACTCTGTCGAGAAGGGCTATGAGCCGGACTGCAAGATATATGTCGTGGTTATTTTCCTTGGAGATAAAGCAGGATATATTTACCAAAAGTACTCTTGTTCACTTACCGCTCGGTGGAGGGCTGGCCCCCTTGCGGGCACTGTGCGGTAAGGACGCCCTCCGGGGCAGGGCCCCCTGGCGAAGGTTTCTTCCCTCGTTTGGAAATCTTCGTTTCCAAGTCTTCAGAGGCGGTCCTTTTCCTTCCTTGGGGAGAGGGGATTCTGGATTCTTCTCCCCGATTATCCTCCTTCGCGGAGACACTAATTCCCTCGGTTTGGATGAATAATGCGTGAAGCCCGCTTTCGGCTTCTTTATTCCTCCCTTCATCTTCCCCTGATGGCACTTGATAAGGTGCACGCTCAAGCATCCTGGCTAGCATAGGATCCGGTAAGCCTTCGGGAAGGGGGCCGAACACCTGATCCTCTTTGCCTTTCTTATCAAGTCCTGGCCGAGAGCGATTTTTTTAGAATGATGTTGTGACAAATAAAAAGACAACATGTTCGGCCGCAGAATTACTTACGTGGGTATCTGGATGGTTGCAATTGAGACTCGCATCCTCGATGGTGCCCGGACACTTTATTCGTGATCCGAAGAACAATCCGTACATCTCTTCGAGCGTCATGCCAAAGAATTGCTGAATAGTTCGCGGTCCTTCCGGGTTGAACTCCCACATACGGAGAGATCGACGTTGGCATGGCAGGACCCGACGAACTAGCATAACTTGCATTACCTTGACAAGACCGACATCCCTCTTGAGGAGATCTCGGATGCGACTTTGCAATGTCAACACGTCATTAACTGGCTACTAGTCCAGCCCCCTGTTGACCCATGACGCCAGTTGCGGCGGGGGGGGGGGGCGAGCGGAAGGCGGGGAAGCGGCCCACTTTTTACTTTGGGGGGCTGTGATGTAAAACCACTCTCGCTGCCATAAGTTGGACACCTCCGGGAAGGAGCCCTTAGGCCATGGAGCATCGGCGCCTTTGCTTATTATGGCACCTCCGCATTATGCGTGACTCTCGTCGATCGTCTTCGGCTTCACAGTGAAGGTCTTGAACCATAAGACGAACTGTGGGGTGATGCGGAGGAAGGCCTCGCACACGACGATAAACGACGAGATGTGAAGGAGGGAATCTGGAGCTAGATCGTGGAAATCGAGCCCACAATAGAACATAAGCCCTCTTACAAAGGGATCAAGACTGAAGCCTAGCCCTCGGAGGAAGTGGGAAACAAATATGACACTCTCGTTGGGTTCGGGAGTGGGGATGACCTACCCTTGAGCAGGCAGCCTGTGCGAGGTCAGATACCTGGCTTCCCTTAGCTTCTTGATGTCCTCCTCTGTGACAGAGGAGGCCATCCACCGACCCTGAAGGTTGGGTACGTACATGGTTGAAGGTCCGAAGCACTTAGCCTAAGCCTTGGGTGTATGAACTCGAGGTGGGGGAAGGGAAGGATCGGGTGCGAGAAGAAAAGGATAGGCCTTGGCCCCTTTATAAAGAGGGTGAATATCAAGCGTCCTCCTCGTGGCCGTTTGGAACTTGCCTAAAATCGAGAAGTCATACTAACAAACATGATTGGGTTACCCACACCCGTATTGATGGGAATCCCGTGATAAGGGGAAAATGATCTCTGCTTCGACAGGACGTGCCAATAAAACCGCCTCGCAACACGTGCAGTGGCAGGCAAGGAAAAACGGTTCGTAATGACCGGGCCATGGCAGGACGTCACGTTATGAAAAGTTGTCAGCAGATTAGGTTTGTGGAATAATATGCTCTCTACGGTGGTATGTGGAATTCGTTTTGTAGAGCCGGACACGATCCTTGTGTTCAAAATCTTCTATGGAGTATTCGGAGGAGGAACCCGCCTTGCAATGCCTAAGACAATCTACGCGCCGGACTCATCGTCATTGAAGCCTGGTTCAGGGGCTACTGAGGGAGTCCTGGATTAGGGGGTCCTCGGACAGCCGGACTATATACTTTGGCCGGACTATTGGACTATAAAGATACAAGATTGAAGACTCCATCCCATGTCCGGGTGGGACTCTCCTTTGCGTGGAAGGTAAGCTTGGCAATTCGGATATGTAGATCTCCTCCCTTGTAACCGACTCTGTGTAACCCTAGCCCCCTCCGGTGTCTATGTAAACTTGAGGGTTTAGTCCGTAGGACAAGGACAATCATAATCATAGGCTAGCTTCTAGGGTTTAGCCTCTACGATCTCATGGTAGATCAACACTTGTAATACTCATATCATCAAGATCAATCAAGCGGGAAGTAAGGTATTACCTCCATTGAGAGGGCCCGAACCTGGGTAAACATTGTGTCCCCCGCCTCTTATTACCATCCGCCTTAGACGCACAGTTCGGGACCCCCTACCCGAGATCCGCAGGTTTTGACACCGACAGTAACCTTGAGCCTGCTACGGCTCGTAGGATCAATGGGCCTCCTACGGGTCGCTGGATGAATGGGCCTCCAACGGGCCATAGAATCAATGGGCCTCCTATGGGCCATCGGATAAATGGGCCGGCATGGGCCGAAAACGGGCCATTAGCAGGCCAGAAGATAGCAAAGGCTTAATTCTATCATAGGTATAACGGGTCGTTAATGGGCCAGAATACATGATGGGTTGGAAAAGGCGCAACAGGTTAACAGGCCACAAATGGGCCGATTCTAACCATGGGCTGAATTTGTCCCATTAGGAGAATAGGCCAGTAACGGGCCGGAAGTAATCGAGGACTGAAAAGGAGCTCAAGAATGTATGGGCCATCAGTAGGCCGAAAGCTAACATGGGCTGGAAACAGCCCATTTGAATCATGGGCCGTTAATGGGAATAAAGAAATTTATTGTTTGTTATGGGTCAGAGTCGCCATGGGCCACTAAAGGGCCCAAAGATACGAAAGGTCTCATATGGGCCAAAAGACGTCGTGGGCCATACATGGGCCAAAAGTGAAATGGGCTGGTGTTATACTGGACGGCCCACATGACGCTGTTGCGCCGAATTTGGGAATGCCATAACAGGTCGTAAGATACCGGGCCGTAAAATGGGCATATGCGAATAGACCATTAAGAGGCTTTTCATGGGCCAGGCCGCTAGCTTTTGACCAAGTCAAATGGCCCAGGCTTTGTAATCTAAATAGGCCATTGTTGGTCCGTGCCACATGTTGAGATATCATAGACGTCGCTCTGTCCTAATGACATGCTGACACGTGGTTCCTCCGGTGAATGAGAATTTTACACGTGCAAAATCCACATTGGTCCGGGTTGTTAACAGGTTATTGGATCCAAACCGAAACCCGATGGCTTAACAAAGACCCATTATGGTGGATGCCACGTGTTGGTTACCCTTGACGAAAGCACTTCCATGAAGCACCATTTATCGTCATGGAAGTGGACACTTTCGTGATGATAATTTTGGTATTGTCATGGAACACTTCTAGGACTGCACAGGTATGACTATCTTGATTTTGTCATAAAGTCATCATGGATGTACATGCATGACAGAAAACGTGACCTACTATGACAAACACGTATAATCATGGAAGTGGTTATTTGTAGTGAATGCTATAAGAGGGACTGCATAAAAACACCCAAGTTCATCTTGGGCCTGCCTTCATCAGATACAGGAAAATTTCTTTGCCATCCATACTCTCTTGTAATCAGTGAATGATGTGCAATTTTCCCACCAAACACAAATGTAAGGGTGCTACTTATCTAAAGTTAATACCAGAATGCACTACTCCAGGATGCTGCTAACGCGACACTACAATCAGAGACCCTTCGAAGAAACTATGTGTGATGCATTAATCGCAAACTATGATGTAAAAAGAACATAAAAAAGATGCAAAACATTTGTGATGGTAGATACATCAAACACAGTTTAGATATTAGTTGCGTGTGCTATGCTGGGCATACAGTTCAGTTCAATGAACTGTTTGCGATGAGGCAGAACAAAAGAAACAGGCAGATATATCATTGTGTGTGTGATAAATGGCATACAGTACGCTCAGATGAACTTATTGCTATTAGGGTATGCAACAGAAACGGTCAGCCAGATTAGGGGGTGTGTGATATACGGCATACGGTTCACTCGGACAAACTATTTTCGACTAGGAACACAACAGAAATGGTTCAATTTAACAAGATGTGTGTGATATGCGGCATACAGTTCACATAGATGAACTGTTTGCTATGAGCCAAAAGAACACAAATGATTCGTGTAAACAAGATGTGTGTGATACGCGACAAATAGCCCACTCGGATGAACTGTTTGCGATGAGAAAATATAACACATACTGTTACTAGAGTTAATTCGTGTGTGATTCTGTGTCTAGTAAAAACTTTGAAAAATGCATACTAGTTGCTTGCGATGGCTAGGAGTATCGCACATGATGCGTGTGCGAGTACTCGTGTGCGATGATTAGTAAGTCACACATACGTTTCCTTATGTTAACACATGTGTGGTAACACGTGACACCGCAAATGGTTGTCATGTTGTGTGCTCCACTTAGTCTTCCCGTGCTCCAGTAAAGGCTTCCCACGCTCCACAGGGGTGAATTGTAAAATCCCCAATCCCATAGCCAGCTGCTAGCTATAAATAACCACAGCAATGGCTGCCACTAGCGACTCTCTACTGATCCACTTGCTAGCTAGTTACCCACACATACCGGCATACCCCCCCAACGGCCGACGACAGAATGGAGTTGTGATGCGAGAACGGGCGCCGAAGATCATAGTTTAGGTTGATTAATTATACCTCTAGAGCCGGATGATTCCGTCTCTGGAGGTATGATTAATTAACATAATCTAAGATCAAACAACTAAAGCTTCCCCAAGGTGATCATGTGCCGGCCCCAACCACTAGCAGAGCGCGCGCAGAGGGACGCGACCTGCGATCCTTGGCACCTAAACGGTGAGTAAATCGCGTGGAGGCATATGAGAAGAGCGCATCACAGTCGCCTCAACGGTGAATAACCACACTGGCATATTGCAATTCTGGTCAACCTTCTGGCACCCCGTGGGAGGCGCGACGACGCATCCATCGGACACGATGGTGTTATCCGAACCATCTGTGATAGTGGGCAGACACGTACACGTACATACGAGAACGCAGTCCCACATACACCATCCGGGAACCGTTTGGGGCTTCCGACGCGTGTGCGATGCGTGGCATATGGTTGATCCATCAAAACTATTTGCAATGGGCCAGAACAAAAGAAACGGCAGCCATATGAAGGTGTGTTTCGGGCTTCGAGCCCATAATAATCAATAAATTTTGACCATGTTTCTCGTCACATTCCAGATTACAACGCAATAGGTAATTGCAAATCTGTTCACATCGATCAAACCTAAATGTGTTCATAGCATCGGGCTATAAAAACCACCCACTCGAAAATTACTTCCCAGTTCCTCTCCTCATCACCCACGAAACAAGTCTTTCCTGCCAGTCGTTCCGCCATGACCGGTAGGAGGAATTTCTGGTGGATATAACCAGGGAGCAAAGACCAAGGTCACAGAAGCACTGGAGAGCCCCCCCCCCCCCC
This sequence comes from Triticum urartu, assembly GCF_003073215.2. Classification (NCBI taxonomy): domain Eukaryota; kingdom Viridiplantae; phylum Streptophyta; class Magnoliopsida; order Poales; family Poaceae; genus Triticum; species Triticum urartu. Next base: position 408,145,742 of record NC_053028.1, read on the forward strand.
CCCCCCCCTATGCGATAGCCCTAGCCGAGATGTCCCGGAGCGTCGTGGAGCCCTGGAACGATCTCTCACCAGCACACGAGGGCCCTCACAAGAGAACTCTCCACGTCGGCGATCGCGACGAGCTGGCGTTGCTGAAGTCCTTGGCCAGTGACGATGACATTCTCGCTAGCCTAATTAAACAGCAGGAGTTGGTCGACGGCTTGATGAAGCTGCTCGAGATTAGCGATGCCTCAGTTGAGAAGGCGACTGATCTCATCGAGCAACTCATGGGTGACAATGCGAAGCTCCTCAAGGAGCTCGCCGAGATGGAGGAGGAGGCCGCCGGCTGGAAGAAGCTGCATGAGTAGAGCAGTGCCTCGGGCATGAGCCGGAAAAAGGTCGTTGAGGAACTGATGAGGTGACTTGAGGAAGCTCTGGATCAAGCGCGAGCAGGAGGTGGAGGAATCCGTGGCTGCTATCAAGCAAAGTCGTGAGGAAATGAAGACGGAGCTGGAGGATGTCGTCGCCCGATGATCCATCAAGGAGTAGAGACAATAGCGACCCATATCGTTGTCTCGATTTCCTTCTTCTCTTGCCCCCTTGTCTTCCGGGCTTTGCCACATGTGGCATCTAAAATTATCTGGAATATCTACGACTATTATTATCCGCGCCATTGTAAATTTGTCATCGTATTATCCGTTGCCATTTTATTTGTCATCGTATGATCTGTTGCCATTTTATTTGTCATCGTATTATCAGTTGCCCTATGTGGCATTTTAAATTATACAAAATATGAGTTGAAAACACGAACAAAGCAAATGCTAACGTTGAGCGGGGCCATGGGATCACAAGCAAACACCCTCCGTCTAGGTGCTTTAATTAACCACCTGTTAAAGAGAGGCTCAGCCGCCATTAATGGGGAAGTTGTGAGTTAGGCGGGCAGCTGGTGAATGGAGGTCAAAGAGCTCGCTTCTCGGTGAGCATGGGCAACCTTGCTGCTCACACGTGACCCATCGAGCCTGCGAGGTGGACAGTATGCACACGTCCCATCGAGCTTGCGCGGCAGACTGCTCGCACGCGTCCCATCGAGCCTGCATGGCAGACTTCTCGCGCTCGTCCTGTCTAATCAAACTACTGCATGCACGCCATCGAGTATGGTCAAATTTTGGCACAAAATACAAAGATGACCAATGAACAAGGGCGGAGGTAGTCTTATCCCATATAAGAAAAGAGGGATGTGTGGCCCCACTTAAATGGTTACGGGAATACAAGGTTCCTATAATACAACCCTTTGCGATATTAATGTGTCAGCTATTTGTTTCAAAAGTACTCCGTTGGCTATTAATGTGTGCGCCTTGTCTCAAACTGGACGGTTTTTTACCACGTCATATATGTGCCATGTCATGAAACCATGCCAAGTTTCATGTTTTTTGGGTGAATTTTCGATTTACTAGGATTTAAAAACTGAGATTCTCAATGTTTCAGGACGACGAGATGTTTGTAACTCATTCCCATTCCTTCAATGAGACCTAAACATGCACCCAATGACACATGTACGATTTTCCATCCATTTTTCTTCACTGGAGCATGTGCTTGTAGTTCAAATTTGAATTATGGACTATATTAAATGCCTAGAAAAATCAATTAATATATAAAATGGCCAAACAAACCCTGAACAGTTTCAAATTTCAGCACGACACTCCTGTTATTCTATGTTGCCTGTAGAAAATAAAATAAAATAAAAGGCGAGAAGAGGAAACGATTATCGTTTTGCCCACAAGAGGGGCATGTTTCCCTACCCGAACCATGAGGGTTGCGAGAAGCTTCAGTTTGTAACAGGCTTGTAATATAGCTTGGCCCAAATTGGACATTTTTTACCACGACATATATGTGCCATGTCGTGACACCATGCTAAGTTTCATGATTTTTTTGGTGAGTTTTGGATTTAAGGAGATTTAAAAACTGAGATTCGCAATGTTTGAGGCCGAGCCAGGGCGCCGAGATGGTTGAATTCATTACCATTCCTTCCATGTGACCTAAACATACACCCCAAGTACACATGTATGATTTTTCTAGCCATTTTGGTGCACTGGAGCTTGTATTTGTAGTTCGGATTTGAATTATGGACATTAAATGCCTAGAAAACTCAATTAATGAATAAAAAAGGTCAAACGAACCCTGCATAATTTTGAAGTTCAACATGAATCTCCCATTGTTCCATGTTGCATGTACAAGAAAATACAAGGCTAGAAGAGGAAGCGATTATCGTTTTGCCCACAAGGGGGCACGTTTTCCTATCGAAACCACGAGGGTTCTTGCGAGAGGCTCGGGTTTGTAAGAGGTTTGTTATAAAGCTTGGCCCAAATTGGACAATGTTTTTACCACGACATATATGTGCCATGAAGTGACACCATGCCAACTTTCATGAATTTCTGGTGAGTTTTGGATTTACGGGGATTTCAAAATCAAGATTCCAAATGTTTGAGGATGAGCCAGGACACCGGTACGGTTATAATTCATTCCCATTCCTTGCATGGGACCTAAACATGCACCCAAGGACACATGTATCATTTTTCTAGCCATTTTAGTGAACTGGAGCATGTATTTGTAGTTCCGATTTGAATTGTGGACATTAAATGCCTAGGAAACTCAATTAATGTATAAAAGGGCAAACGAACCCTGAATAATTTTCAATTTCAACACGGATATCATGTTGTTCCATGTTGCCTGTAGAAAAAAATACAAGGAGAAAAGAGGCAATGTTTATCGTTTCACCCACAAGGGGGACACATTTCCCTATCGGAACCATGAGCCTTCTTGAGAGAAGCTCCAATTTGTAAGAGGCTTGTAATAAAACTTGCCCCAAAGTGGACAATTTTTTCCTTGATATATATGTGCCATGTCGTGACACCATGCCATCTTTCATGATTTTCGGGTGATTTTTGGAATTAAGGGGATTCAAAAACTGATATTCTCAGTGTTCGAGGCCGAGCCAGACGCCGAGACAGTTGTAATTCATTCGCATTCTTTGCATGGGACCTAAACATCCATCCAAGGACACATGTATGATATTTGTAGCCATTTTGGTGCACTAATTTGAATTATGCACATTAAATTAATGCTTATAAAACTTAATTATAATGTTCAAAAAAGGCCAAATGAACCCTGAATATTAAAGCAATTCTGGTCAACCGTGTGTCACCCGTGGGTAAGCACTGGGCGCATGCGTCGTGCTAGCTCACACTTCCTTCTCTACTAAGTTTTCCATATTAATGTTGTTATATATCCAAACACACTACCGTTTCCTGCCACTCCTCCCATCAGTTTCCCGCCTCTTCTCCCATCGGTTTCCCGTTGCCAGTGTCAGTGCTCATAGAAGGCTAGGCGGCGACACACCGGCCATGTAAATATTGCACACAGTTTCTAAAAGCACAAACGTGTGTGATAGTAGGGAGTAGGTCCCATAGAGTGACCAGCGTGAAATGCCTTAAAGCCAAGGAGGCAATTATGATCAGCAAGGGGCAGCTTCCCATCCATAACCTGCTCGGATAGAACGCAGAAGTTAAACGTGCTCAGGCTTGAGTAGTCTAAGGATGGGTGACCCGGTGGGAAGTTGCATATCTCAAGCTTCATTTAAACGCGATGATACGGTCATTATAGACATTTATCAACTAAATGTCTCTATACTGACATGTCATGGTGATTATATAAACTTGGGATCCTTCTTTTGCTAATTTGTAGAATATGTTTTTTATTGTTATTTTTTGTTCTAAAAAATTGAAGAATGATCGACATATGTATAGGCCCACACAAATTATCCCTTTGACCCAACGCACGAGAAGGGTTTACTCTTTGCTTCGTGTGCTATGTTAGAGCAAATCAAGTTTCAGCACATGCATTGGATGGCACCCCTACCCCCCCCCCCCCCCCCCCCCCCACCCGCCTCAAAGTTGTGTTCCCGACATGGTACGTCTTTAACCTGGATGCGAGTGTATGATGTTTAGTTTGTAATGTTACTGATGTAGTTTCTGCCCCATCGAACTTGTGCTTTCGGGATTTGAACAAATCGCACACCAGAACCGTACATTTTTTCGGGCCGCATGCAGGGTATAGGGGGCCAGGTGTTCTGATCGAGCATGTCTCCCTTGTGCAGTTTATAGGCATCGCACATATCTGTGGGCTCCCCGAGGTCTATATATATCATCCTTGATCAATAACGAGGGGCCCACACAATCTATCCCTTTGACCCAACATACGAGAAGGATTTGACCATGATGGTTTCCTATTGCTATGTGTGCCATGTTAGACCAAATAAAGTTTGAGCGCATGCGTTGGATGGCACCCCCCAGCCTCGAAGTTGGGTAACCGACATCATACGTATTGAACCTGGCTTGGGGTCGAGTACAGCGTTCGTTGTGTAATGTAGTTGGTGCCCCATCAAAGTTGTACATTGGGGATTTGAACACATCACACACCACCTGTAACATCCCAAATTTTCAATTTGGAATGTTATACATAGGTCATTCATGCATATCATATTTTACTGCATTTTTAGTTTGCGATCCTCGAAATTCTAAGATACTCTAGGGCCCACGGAGAGAGTTGGGGATTTCACGTTTTTCATATTTGAATTCTATCAAATATCAAAACAAGGATCACTTTGGTTTTAATTATTTTTCTCTCCGAAAGTATTTCACATTAAAATATATGAGAGGAGATAATATGACTTCTCAAAAAAAGGTAATATAGGAGGAAAAATATTAGAAGAAAATAAATAATTTCTTTTTGGACTTTTATTGCTATTTTATTTGAATTAGGAAAAATATGCATTTTTCAAAATTGCATTAGAGGACCGTGATAATTTATTTCAGGATTCTTGGACTCTGTTTAGTATTCCTTTTATTTGTTTTTCCGCGTCAGGATTATTTAAAAAAAGTGCACCGACCTAACCGGGTCGTGCCTGATCCGGACACTGCCCGGCCAGGCTTTATAAGCCGCGGCCCGACCCCGCCGCCATCCTAGCCGCCGCGCCGCCGCCGCCGTCCGGTTTTTCTCGGGAAAAAAGATCGGCTTTTTTTCCTAGTAAACCCTAGATTCGTTTTTTTAGATTTTGGTTCGGTTTTTCTTAGGTTTATTATTTAGCTGACGTTCATCCGTATGTTCGTTTTAACGAACGCCGTTCGTCAGTTAGCTGCAGACAGCGAACGTTCATTCATTATCCTGTTCGTCTATTTTATTTTCCATGGTTTCTCCGCGATTATTTCCGATCGTGATTTCTGCCATAATCTTCGTTTTAGTTTATCTTTTCGCTCGTTTAACCAAATTAGGTGAAACAAGCACCTAGATCTTCATCTCGAAGCCCTCTTTCTGTTTAACCAACTTGATCAAGATTTTGGTACTGTAGAAAATTGAATTTAGTCCAGGTTAGTAAACGGATCTTGTTTCTTTCGTAGTTTGAGTTTCGTTGCTCCATTTGATTTGATTCTTTTTGCAAATCGAATCTCTTCAGTTGAGTTTTCAGATTCGATCTTCTTATTTGAGTTTTTCCCATGCATCTTCGCTTGATTGCTTATGTATGCTATTGTTGTTTGCGATAGAATTTCCGGAGTGCAAAGCGTGCTACTACGGGTCTCTAGGATTTGCAGATCATCAGCAAGGCAAGTAACACATTGATCATACCCCTTTATTACCCAGTTTTTATGCATTAGTTTCAACCCTCACACATTGCATGAGTAGGATCTCTTAACATGTGGGTCTGGGAAGTAGATGATGAGGTAGAACCTATTACCTGTTTTACTATCAAACCCTTGGGAGTTACTTCTACGTTATGCTTATATTGCTATGCTATGCTCGTAGACATGGTTTGGGTTTGAGTAGATCCATGACAGATGTGAGTTTGTTAATTAATGGTTCAACTTAAGGTGGAAACTTTAATACACATCTGGGTGGATTGCTTGTGGGCACCTGGAGAATCCAGTGTTGTCCTAGGATATCCCGGAGTACCCGTGTGATCATCCTACGGTCCGCCACACAGGCCCAAAAGGATCATGAGATTCTTCATGCTAGAAACTTCCGTGCGCAGCCAGAAGCCATTATGGGCTCTGGCATAGTTGAGTATGTTGTGTGACCTCTTTCAGTGGTAGGCTAGCAGATGTAGGGGAAAGTAGGTGTAACTGTCTACCCAGAGTAAAGAGTTAATGCTTCTAAAAGAACGTGTCTCAGTCATCCATTTCTCAAACACCCTGTAGTGTGAGAAATCCAATGGAGGAGATGGAGTCTTGTGGGGAAAAGTGCGCAAACCTCTGCACAGTGTACAAACTAACCATGGTTAGCCGTGTCCCCGGTTATGGACATCTTGAGTATCTGGTACTTGAATTATTGATTGGATCTCATCACTTTACTTAATTAATTTGTCGGGTTGTTAACTTTTAATTGGGATTGAGTTGGAGGAACCTTCTCAATAATTTTTCAACCAACTTTGTAGTTAAATAAAATATATTCCTTTGTTGTAGGGAAAAATGGGCTTTTCACAAAACAATATAACCATAGAGCCTCCACCAGCCATATATGCATGTAGTGATAGCATTTATCTGTTCATTGCTCTACTGTGTTATATTGCCAGCATATTCCATGTGCTGACCCGTTTCGGACTGCAACATATCATGCTGCAGACTTTTTAGACGAGGAGTAAGGTGCGCTAGGTCGCTGTCATGCACTCAGCTATGCCGTTGGAGTTGATGCACTCACTTTATCTTCCTAGCCTTCCGCAGTTATCTTAATTAGATGGCCTTAAGCCATATTTATTGTATTAAGTTCTCTCTTGAGACTATCAATGTACTGTGTGTCAGCATTACCGATCTAGGGATGACACTGAAGCACAGAGACTTGACCGTCTGAGGTCAGGTCGCCATAAGATGGTATCAAAGCACATGCTGAATGTAGGACACGACCACTAAGATTAGCCATAGGTCACTCTTCTCTACTCATTTCTGATTGCTCACCATTTTCTACTCTTTAGGATGGCGGACTCAAGGAACAAGTCTGCTCAACCGGATGAAGACACACCCTTTGGACGACACTTGAAGGAAGTCACTAGGTACCTGAACATCGGAATACCCAGCTTCACCAGGACCTACACCGCCACTTTACCATAAGAGGAGCGTTGGATAATTCGAGTTCAAGTTACAGGAAGGACATTCACGCCAGTCACTGAACCCATAGAGTTTTCCTTTGATGCACCAACCTGAAGTCTAGGAAAGAGCATGGCAGCCCACATTGCCATGGGACGCATTGGCGAAGTCTAAAACAAGGATCTTAAGGACATTATCTACCAGATATGTGGGCGCCAAGATGAGCAATGGGAGATGATCAGCACCAGGAGGGACAGGTGAGGGAGTCCTGGATTAGGGGGTCCTCGGACAGCCGGACTATATACTTTGGCCGGACTGTAGGACTATGAAGATACAAGATTGAAGACTTCGTCCCGTGTCCGGGTGGGACTCTCCTCTACGTGGAAGGCAAGCTTGGCAATTCGGATGTGTAGATATCCTCCCTTGTAACCGATTCTGTGTAACCCTAGCCCCCTCCGGTGTCTATATAAACTGGAGGGTTTAGTCCGTAGGACAAGAACAATCATAATCATAGGCTAGCTTCTAGGGTTTAGCCTCTACGATCTCGTGGTAGATCAACTCTTGTAATACTCATATCATCAAGATCAATCAAGCAGGAAGTAGGGTATTACCTCCATCGAGAGGGCCCGAACCTGGGTAAACATTGTGTCCCCCGCCTCCTGTTACCATCCGCCTTAGACGCACAGTTGGTGACCCCCTACCCGAGATCCACTGGTTTTTACACTGACATTGGTGCTTTCATTGGGAGTTCCACTGTGTCGTCACGATAAGGCTTGATGGCTCGTCTTATTGGCAAGGACAACATTACCTCTGGGGGAGCCCTGGTTGTAGGCCAAACTCTCCGATTAGGCGGCTTCGTCATGACCGCCCGCTCGGCCGTTGCGCCGACGATGACTTCTCGGGTCATCAAAAACAGCCTCCACGTCGGCTCAGGATTCACCAAGCATATCGATCCAATGGATCTCTCTTCCTTGAATGAGATCTTGGATCGCATCGCCGCCTTGGGAGTCGCTACGGACTATGATCGGATCGGGCTTAAACCCGACCAAAGGGAGATTAACTCTCCGCCGGTCACCCATCAGATAGCGGTGGTGGAGGAGCAATGCAGCAATTCTTCCTCTATTTTGAGGACAAACTATGTCCGGATTCCCGAGCTCTCCGAGCCGGATACCCGTCTACGGGAGGACATGGCCCAAGCTTCGAACCTAGAATCGGACAGTGGGCCAGTACTATTGGGCAACGTCCTGGAGCCCGAACTATCAAGCTCGGAAAGTCCTCTACCCCTGGGTATCAGATCGGGTCAGGGTTTGGACTTAAATCTACCCACCCACCCTCACATAAGTGATCTTTCCCACATTAGACAAGAGCCCCAAGAGACAGTACATCACTATTGGGCCAGATTCCTCCTTGTAATAAGCAAGGTTAAGGACTGTCTCGAGGAAGACGCAATTTCATTCTTTTGCAAAAATTGCACGGACAAGGGTATCCTCAATGCCATAAGTCGCCGTGACATAGAACACTTCGTTGACTTGGCGGCCATAGTACAGAAGTACTGTGCAATGAAAAGCACCTGGAAAACCCAAACAAATTCTGGGATCCTCTGGCTCTCACTAAACCCTCCGTCCGAACTAAAAGGGTGTACTCTCGTATGTCACCCGATCCAATTGCAAAGAAACCAAAGCCCATGTACAGGGCGTGGAACCGTATTGGAGGGATGGCTCAATGGGCCATGCAAAATTCACAGTACACCGGATAGCATGCCAACACACAGCCTTAGAGCATGTTGGATACTCCGGCAGGTGGCCAAGAGCGGCGAGGATCTCCTCGTCAACAATACCACAGAGCACCATCTCGTGGAAAATAACAATACAGTACTGACAGTCTTCGAGACTTTCGCCTCAAATAATAGGCGCAAGAGAGCACTCCGCAGCCTCGCCGAAGTCTGCCACGTTGCAACAATAAATCCATGGAACGATACAGCTATAACCTTCAATGTCAGTGATGAACCTCAATTCTGAACGGCCCGAGCACTAGCCGCTTTGGTCCTTAGTCCAAATTGTGGACGGCTTCCGGCTTACTAAAGTGCTCATGGACGGTGGCCGCGGATTAAACCTCATCTACGAGGAGACTCTTAGAAAAATGGAAATAGACAAGAGCCGCATTGAGCAAAGCAGCACGACCTTCGGAGGAATCATCCCTAGTCGGGAGGCACGATGCGCGGGAAAAATCACACTAGATGTGGTATTCGGCATGCCGGAGAATTACAGGTCCGAAGAAATCACATTCCAAGTGGCCCTGTTTAGTAGCGGATACCACGCCCTTTTAGGGCAGGAGGCATTCACGATTTTCCAAGTTATACCCCATTACGGGTACATGAAGCTCAAGATGCCCGGGGCCAACGGAATCATCACTCTAGCTAGTGATCCGGACATAGCACTCCGCGCTGAAAATAAAACCGCTACACTGGCCCTCGAGGCGTTATCCGAAGCCCTCGCGGCCGAAGAACTAACTGCACTGCGCTCCATAGTGGACAGGGACGACGTGATACTCGACAAAAGACCCAAGTCCACCTCTTTTAAACCAGCAGACGAAATAGTCAAATTCCAGGTCCACCCAACAGACCCTACAGAAACAACATCCATCGGAGCACAGCTGAACCCCACAACAGACACCGCACTATGGGAGTTCTTGCGCGAGAATTGGGACATCTTCGCCTGGCATCCTTCAGACATGCCAGGAATCCCACGCAGGCTGGCCGAGCATAGCCTAAACATTCTAAAGGGATTCAAGCCGGTCAAGCAGACTCTTCGGCGTTTCTCAGAGCCTAAGCGACAAGCCATGGGAGAAGAGCTAGCCAAGCTACTCGAGGCCGGATTCATTAGAGAAGTAAAACACCCAGACTGGATAGCAAACCTAGTGATGGTACCAAAGAAGGACAAATCCTGGCGCCTATGTGTCGATTTCAAGGACCTTAACAAGGCTTGCCCCAAGGATCCCTTCCCCCTCCCCCGCATCAATCAAATTATCGACGCTACCGCAGGACAAGACTCATTGTGTTTCCTCAACGCATACTCCGGATACCATCAAGTCAAGATGGCGGAGTCTGATCAAGCCGCAACGGCATTCATCACCCCATACGGCCCCTTCTGTTTTAACACCATGCCTTTCGGGCTTAAAAACGCCGGTGCAACCTATCAACGCATGATTAAGACATGCCTGAAAGCACAAATCGGCAAAACAGTGGAGGCATACGTAGACGATGTGGTCATTAAAACCAGACACTTCGAATCCCTAATAGACGACTTGAGGCTTACGTTCGACAATCTCCGAACATATGACATCAAGCTCAATCCTGAAAAATGCGATTTCGGCGTGCCCGCTGGAAAGCTCTTGGGCTTCATCATTTCCAATAGAGGAATTGAAGCAAATCTGGCTAAAATCCGAGCTCTGTCACAGTTGGCTACCCCAACAGACCTCAAGCAAATCCAGAAATTAACTGGATGCGTGGCTGCCGTAAACCGCTTTATCTCCCGACTGGGAGAATGTGACGCCCCAAGACCGTTGTGCCAGGTGTCTTCCAGTTATTCGCTATTGTTGCCTTGTCTTTCGCTTGCATGTTGCATATTGTCATGTCATCATGTGCTTTTCATCATCATGTTTTCAAAACTTGCTTTCGTTCGGGTCTCCCCATTCCTTCTGTTGTCCGTTCTGAGCGCAGACACACTTGTACGCACCCGCGGCATGTCCGAAATATTATTTTATAAGTGGCCGGAAAATGTTCTTGGAATGGTTTGAAAGTTGGCATGAGGTGTTGTTATAGTGTAGATAGGCCGCCTGCCAAGTTTCATCGCATTCAGAGTCCGTTTGATAGCCCAACCATTAAACTATAGCGACAGTATAGCCGGTCAAACGTTGGACGTTTTCGGTCTCCGGAAACGGTTGCCGGGCTGCCTTCTTCCTCTCCTCTCAGCCCAAGCCCCTCTACACAACCCACTAACTACCGCCAGGTCCAACCTAACCTCTCTCGTCAGCCCGCGGCCCTCCTCGTGCGTGCGTCCGATAGTTGTTCCGAACCCGACTCGGACTGTCGCTACCGTTGTGTCCGGATCATCCCCAAACATCTACAAAACATCACCGTTTTCTTATTTGGACTCCCTAGCCTATTTTTCTCGACCGCCTGATTATGATCGGACGGACCGAATACCCCCCTAACCTAATCCAATAACGTATATAAGTGGGCAACCCTAAATTTTAGGCGACTTGTCCCATCCATCCTCCTGCCCACCGCCACCTGCCTACCTTCTCTTTCCTCGGGATCTCACCCGATCCAATCCACCAACCAGCGCTCCCCCATGTTCCTCCTCAATCCTCATCACTCGCAGCCTCCAACACCCATCGACCGAGCCAGCCGAGGGCCTCGTCCCCAAGCCGAGCTCCATGGAAGAGGTGCAGCGCTCCGTCCGTCTCTGCCTTGCGTCCGAGCACCTGCCGCATCGAGCGCCCGCAGCTCCATTCCCGTGTACGCCTCCGTTCAGCTGCTGCCGACGAGTAGATGAGTCACCGCTCGTCTCCTCTTTCTCCCCCTGTTTTCCTCTCTTTCCTCCTCTAACCTCTCTCCCTCGTTTGATTTCTTCTCTGCCAGGAAACGAACGGGGTCGCCCTTGATGCCGTGGCTGCCGGCGACCGAAGCAGGCGCGTGTCCTCTCCTTTCCGTCCCTTCCGTCCCCGTCGCTTGACCGCGCTCCCGCACATGACGCCCCTGCACCGAACCTGCTGCTGCTCTGTATTAGTCCATCCCCGCGCCGACCTTCACTGCTTCCACGCCGTTCCACGCCTCCCGGAGCAAGTCCCTACGTCGTCCCCTTCTGTTTCGTCATCGCACGCGGGGAAGACGACCCCAGCGCCTGGTCTCGCTTCATCGTTGACTGCGCCCCCTTCCACTTTGTTCGATCCAGCCGTCCTCGACCTCCACAGCCTCCTCCTCTACCAAGACCTCCGCCTCATCGAGTGAAGCCACCGCGCCAAGGCCCCTGCCCTGCCTCTGCTTCTTTCGAACAGGGAGGAGGACGCCCGCCTCCGCTCGCTGGGTTCGCCCGTGCATTGACCACTTCCCTCCCGTGACAGACCGCCAGTCCCAGCTCGCCCTTGCGAAGAACCCCCGCCTCTGCCGCTTCGCCTGGGCCGCCTTCTCCCCTCGCTGCTCGTCGTGGGCCGTGCGCCAGCCGACTCACTGCTCCACCGTCCTGGGTAGAAGCCCATGGTGAGGCCACCCAATGTTTTCTTTTTCTGGTGGGCTAGCAGTTTCGGTCCACTCTGTTTTTTTCCTATCGACAGTTTTCCTATTTATCCAGAAAACTGCCAGTTTACAGTTTAGTCCCTAGTCTTCATGCATATTATAACTCATGTTCTATGCATCATATGTAAAAACTCCAAATGTGAAAATGCTTAGATTTGCATCTAGTTTCATAATGTGCCACTTTCATGCATGTTCAAAATGTTTAAACTGTTGTTTGCATTAGTTTTCTTAAATAACATGCTAAAATGATTTAATTCATAACTAATTAACCGTAGCTTGGATTTAAATAATCTTTATATGTAAATGGGGTAGAATAATGCATAGTTTAACATGGTGGCATATCATTGCATGTTTAACAACTCTAAAATATGGTTTAGGGCAGAACGGGACCAAACCTAATATATGCACATGAGGAGTTTTCAGATTTGTAGTTTGTTGTTTCGGCCTCATTTAAACTTGCCTAGATAGGTAGTTTTATTTTGCTTCACCACTTGCCATGCTAACCAACATTTAATATTGTTGAGTACATAAACGAGAGAGAACTAAATAAGTCACGTGGTGTTTCGTCACTATGCAACGGAGTTGCATATTGAGCTCCACTTAATTTGTAGGATTGTTTGTGCACTTTGCCATGCCATGCATATTTAAACCGGACATGCATCATACTCGATTGTGCATCATGCCATGTTGATGTGTTGATTGTTTACTATGTTGTTTGCTTCTTTCCGGTGTTGCTTCTTCGGGTTAGTTCCGATAACGTCGCGTTTGTGAGGATCCGTTTGACTTCATCTGTGTGTCTTCTTCATGGACCCGTTCTTCTTCCTTGCAGGATCTCAAGCAAGATGACCGTACCCTCGAAATCACTTCTATATTTGCTTGCTAGTTGCTCGATCTATTCTATGCTGTGATACCTACCACTTGCTTTATCATGCCTCCCATATTGCCATGTCAAGCCTCTAACCCACTTTTCCTAGCAAACCGTTGTTTGGCTATGTTACCGCTTTGCTCAGCCCCTCTTATAGTGTTGCTAGTTGCAGGTGAAGATGGAGTTTGTTCCATGTTTGGAACATCGATATGTTGGGATATCACAATATCTCTTATTTAATTAATGCATCTATATACTTGGTAAAGGGTGGAAGGCTCGGCCTTATGCCTGGTGTTTTGTTCCACTCTTGCCGCCCTAGTTTCCGTCATACCGGTGTTATGTTCCTTGATTTTGCGTTCCTTACGCGGTTGGGTTATAATGGGAACCCCTTGATAGTTAGCCTTGAATAAAACTCCTCCAGCAAGGCCCAACCTTGGTTTTACCATTTGCCACCTAGCCTTTTCTTTCCCTTGGGTTCTGCAGACACAAGGGTCATCTTTATTTTAACCCCCCTGGGCCAGTGCTCCTCTGAGTGTTGGTCCAAACTAGAGTCCTTTGCAGCGCCCCCTCGGGGAAACTCGAGGTTTGGTTTTAGCTGTACGGAGCGCTCATCCGATGTGCCCTGAGAACGAGATATGTGCAACTCCTATCGGGATTTGTCGGCACATCCGGGCGGCTTTGTTGGTCTTGTTTTACCATTGTCGAAATGTCTTGTAACTGGGATTCCGAGTCTGATCGGGCATTCCTGGGAGAAGGAATATCCTTCGTTGACAGTGAGAGCTTGTGATGGGCTAAGTTGGGACACCCCTGCAGGGTTTTGAACTTTCAAAAGCCATGCCCGCGGTTATGGGCAGATGGGAATTTGTTAATGTACGGTTGTAGAAAACTTGACACTTAACTTAATTAAAATGCATCAACCGCGTGTGTAGCCGTGATGGTCTCTTCTCGGCAGAGTCCTGGAAGTGAACACGGTGTTGGAGTTATGCTTGAACGTAAGTAGTTTCAGGATCACTTCTTGATCACTTCTAGTTCACGACCGTGCTTTGCCTTCTCTTCTCGCTCTCACTTGCGTATGTTAGCCACCATATATGCTAGTGCTTGCTACAGCTCCACCTCATACCTTTTCCCTACCCTTAAGCTTAAATAGTCTTGATCGCGAGGTGTGAGATTGCTGAGTCCCCGTGACTCACAAATTACTTCCAAAACCAGTTGCAGGTGCCGATGATACCGTGCAGGTGAAGCAACCAAGCTCAAGGAGGAGCTCGATGAAGATCTCATTCATTGTGTTTTTTTGTTTCCTGTTGATCAGTAGTGGAGCCCAGTCGGGGCAATCGGGGATCTTTTGCATTAGGGGTAGTCTTCTTTTATTTTGGTTCCGTAGTCGGACCTTGTTTGTATCTGGATGATGTAATGCTTTATTCATGTATTGTGTGAAGTGGCGATTGTAAGCCAACTCTGTATCTCTTTCTTATTCAGTACATGAGATGTGTAAAGATTACCCCTCTTGCGACATGCCTACAATGCGGTTATGCCTCTAAGTCGTGCTCCGACACGTGGGAGATAAACCGCATCGTGGGTGTTACAGAGAAAAGGCATTACCTCTTTATCGCCTTCTTCGGTGCACCGAACACTTCGAGTGGACGGATGCGGCCACGGCCGGATTGGAAGAAATAAAAGCCCTCTTGGCCAGCAACCCAATCTTGGCCGCGCCAAATATCGGCAAACCAATGCTGTTATATATAGCGGCAACACACCAGGGTGTAAGCGAAGTGCTCGTCGTCGAACGAGAGACGGACGGACATAACTTCCCTCTTCAAAAGCCGGTATACTACGTATCCACTGTCCTCACTCCATGCAAATCACGGTACCCACATTATCAAAATATAGCATATGCGGTCTTCATGGCATCCCGAAAACTACGACACTACTTTCAAGAGTGTTTAATTACGGTGGCCTCTGAAGTACCACTCAACGACATAATAAATAACCGCGATGCCACAGGCCGTATTGCTAAATGGGCTATTGAGCTCCTCCCATTTGACATAACATACAAACCCCTGCGAGCCATTAAGTAGCAAGTACTGGCTGATTTCATCGCCAAATGGGCAGAAGCCGAACTCCCTAAAGAGTACGGCGCGTACTCCAATTGGATCATGCACTTCGATGGCTCTAAGATGCTGGCTGGTCTGGGGAAGGCATCGTCCTGACATCCCCCATTGGAGATACAGTCCAATATGTACTCCAAATATTATACACAGACTCCAACGATGCAGCAGAATATGAGGCCATGTTGCATGGTCTCCAGATGGTAGTCTCCATGGGCATTCAACGCCTAGAGGTGCGTGGGAATTTGAACCTCGCAATATCTCAAATAAATGGAGACTTTGACGCCAAGGACCCAAAAATGGAGGCTTACCGCAATGCCGTCCTCAAAATGTCAGCTCGGTTCGAGGGGCTCGAATTCCACCATGTGGTCCGAGAAAACAATCAAGCGGCAGATATCCTCGCCCCCATCGGTGCTAAGCGCGACCCTGTCCCACCTAATATCTTCTTGGAAAGGCTATTTAATCCATCCGTGGTGTGGGAAGGGAAGACCGACAACAACAGTCCGGATCTGGCCACAACACCAGATCCCGAGCACTCTGACGTAATCGGAGGCTCTGCCACCGAAATAACACCTTCGGCCCACGTGGTTATGGCTTTCATCGCCCCGTGGACAGAACCCTTTTTGGCTTACCTAAATAGGCAAGAATTCCCTGAGGACCGAAACGAGGCACGTTGCATTGTGCGGCGGTCTAAAGCCTACAAGGTCCACACGGGAGAGCTTTATAAGAAAAGCGCTACAGGAGTACTTCAAAGGTGTATCTTCGAAGAGGAAGGACGGCAACTTTTGGCAGAAATCCATGCTAGACTCGGCGGCCATCACGCCGCAGCTCGGGCCCTTGTAAGCAAGGCCTTCTGTACAGGTTTGTACTGGCCGACAGCCCGAGAAGACACACATGACCTCGCCCAACATTGCGTCGGTTGCCAGCTATTTGCAAACCAAAGCCATATGCCACCTACCGCTCTCCAAACAATCCCCATTACTTGGCCCTTTGCGGTCTGGGGGCTTGATATGGTCGGACCCCTTAAAGGAGGAAGCCATAAGAAAAAGTACCTATTGGTCATGGTGGATAAATGCACCAAATGGATGGAAGCCAAACCAGTTAAAACGGCCGAGTCCGGACCAGTGATAGACTTCATATCCGGGGTTGTACACCGTTATGGTGTCCCCGACAGCATCATCATCGATAACGGCTCGAACTTTACAGCTGACGAGGTAAAAACTTGGTGCGGCAACATGGGCATTAAGCTCGATTATGCCTCCGTCTATCACCCCCAAACAAACGGTCAAGTTGAACAAGCAAATGGTCATATTATGAGCGGCATTAAACCCAGATTAGTGTGATCCTTGAAGGAATCAGATACACACTGGATTGAGGAGCTCCACTCCATACTATGGGGGCTGCAGACCACGCTGAATCGCACTACCGGATACACACCGTTTTTTATGGTGTACAGCACAGAGGCGGTATTGCCCTGCGACATCATTCATGGCTCACCTCGAGTGCGCATGTATGAAGAGAAAGAAGCCGAGCTTGATCGGCAGGACAGTTTAGACACCCTGGAGGAGGAGCGTGACATAGAAAAAGCCCACTCCGCATTCTATCAGCAACAGGCTCGACGGTATCAAAGCAGAGAAGTGCGGGCCAAAACTTATAACGTTGGAGAACTCGTTCTACGCTTACCAGAGAAGAAAAAGGACAAGATCAAGCCCAAATGGGAAGGTCCCTTCGTCATTGACAAAGTTCTAACCGATGGAGCGTATCGTCAGCGGGATGCATCGAACAATCGACTCGAGCCAAACCCATGGAACGCGGCCAGACTCCAAAGGTTCTATGCCTAGTGCCGGACTCTGTGTTCATCTCCTTACCTCCGCCTTTTCTTATATATATATCTGCTATATGTCTTTCTTTTTTTTCCTTTTTCTTCATGGCCTTAAAAGGTTAAAATGTGTCTTGAATACACAATCTTGACACGCCAGGCGTGCCATTATACCTGGGGGCTTCTTATATAGAAATTTAATATAATTATGTTCCGGGCTCTATGGCCCCTACACATGTGTTACTTTTCCACATGTACCTTTTCTTCGCCATTATATGCATCGATATGACTTAAGTTTTGGCCAAGCTGGGTTGCCTGGCTCTTGTGTTTATGCCCTACATTCCCGTTCATTCGGCTAGGGCATAAGGGGAGCACCTCTGCGATTGTTACTGCCGGGTCAGCCGGATGTGTACCTAAGACTAGGTGAAGCTGAAAGCTAGCGTTCTTAAGGGAATGTTCGGTCGGTGAACAAAAGATGACTTTTACTTATTGCAATACATGCCCCCAGATGTTTATATCCTGCATCTCTTTTCGCAGTTCGGACATGCACAGTAATGCATGTGTACCCAGGGAAAGGAACCCTTAACGGAACTATTCTCCCTGGAAGATGTTTCTTACTATCCATGTAATATAACATAGCTAGTTGGGTACTTGTCTGTTCAAGCACTGATGACCCCTACGCCTGGTTTCCACGCGTACCCCGGTTTTTACATAACTAAGCAGGTATTCGGATACACTCCGGACTGTCGAGTCCGGAGGTCGAAGCGAAAAGGTACGTCATGACAAATGATTTACAATCCTGCTAGAGACAATATATGTCACTTGAAGTACACAGTCACTTAGACTGACTAAATTCTTCTTCTATACCATCCAACAGGCTGTCTAGCCTACAATCCTACTAGGAATACTTTGCGGCTAATTTTACCTGGTCATACACCAGACTAACGGGGATCTCTTTCCCATCAGACCCCACAGGTCCGACCTCGGCTATGTGGTTCGGGTCAGCCTTGGTATGTCGAGTCTTCACCATGGCCCAGGCTTCCCTTGCACCTTGTCGGTAGGCAGATATCTTCCATAATCGGAAGCGCCGCCGCGCTCCCTTGAGCATCTCTACGAGCTCCACCATGCCTCCTGACAGGGAGGCGGATGGCCACAAGGCCTGGGCAATGCCCTGCATCACCTGCCAAACTTGTTCGTGCAGTTGTGAGAGCTCTGGCAGAAGATCGCCCATAGACCCGGGCATCTCCTCTCTGGGACGACCCATCAGCATACCTACAGATATAACTCTGTTAGTCGGTTTCTTCGCCGAACTCTATAAAAGTTCGTTCAAACACTTACTAAAACTGCCGTGTCGAAGCTCCTTATTCTCCTTTACGGAGTCAGCTAGCTGGGCCCGAACATCTTTCAGTTCAACACCCAGCCGAGTATTGGCATCTTGGAGGTCGTTTTTCTCCTGCCTAACCCGCGTAAGCACAAACTCGCTAGCCTCTAGCTGTCGTTGAGCATGTTGCTCATCCCCTCGCATGACCTTCGGATTCACTCTCGGGTCATCTGCAGAATCTATTGTTAGATTTGCATGCATGCTGAATACTAACTGGTACATGACATTTTATTCTTTTCGATCAGAACAAGTGTTACCAGATGGGGCCTTCTTGGCCTCCTTCATTTTGGCAACTGTGGCCCGTAGCTGGGCTTTGCACTCCTCCAGCTCTTGAGACAACTGGGTATTCTTCTCCGTAAGAACCTACACATATAATGATCCTTAAATCAGTTGTGCCAATGGTTTCAAGTCTCAGGGGCTACTGATATACATAATTATCAGATTTTCTTACCCGAATATCCTTTACATACTGGTCAGTGGCTTTGGCAAGACCATTTTGAGCGGCTTGGATGTACGCATCTCCCGAGTTGAAGGCATCGAACGCCTCTTCGGAAAAACCAGGGTCGCGGAGTACGGCCCAGCGACGCCTGTGATTCATGGCACTCTCCACTTCGGAATTCGTAGCACACAACCTATCTGCATCCTCTGTAGGAGGAACATCCGGTGTTGTCCCCACGTTAGCATCTGCCCCTAAGACCGGCTCTGGAGTCTGGTTGGTGGAGGCGTGGCCGACAAGCTCTCCGGACACGGTCCGGCGAGCATTTTTTCTGCCAGGAACCATGGACGTTATTATATTTTAAAGACGACAACCACGGAGCAGGGTTCCTTTTCATACCTCTGGGATGGCATCTCAGTCCTGACCGCCTTCCTTTTAAGCCTACCCAGCTTCGGTGCCCCTCGTTGGTGAGTCACCGCGGGTTCGGCATGGCGTCCCGAGGGCCTTCCCTGTAAGACACCATATGTCTGCGGTGGGTGAAGTGCATAAAAGGGATCCTTCTCGGAATTTGGGACTACGGTTTTACTTACATGCGATGCAGGGAGCAGTCCAGGATAATCGGCTATGATGGCCACCAAGGCACCGTCGCAGCTTAACTGATAGAACGTCCTGTCGATAAGCTCCACAGATATGTCTGGATCTTCTTCGAGTCCGGGGTCGAGGGCCCGGTCAGGGTCCTCTGGCGGGGGAGATGGGCTGTGGACCTCCCTCACAGCTTTTCGCAGTTCCTGCTATGAAATAGCAAGGTAAATATTTATGACGAAGAATGCGGGAAGGTCTGGAGTAAAAAGTAGCAGCTCACCAAGTTTGGGGGGTTGTACATGGAGAATCCATCCCGTGGCTTAATGCGGATGAACTCCTCTTCCTCTCCTTTGTATAAATCGGATAGTATTTTCGCTAGAGCAGCGGTGGAGTCCGGACCTTTACGGCCACAGCGGGTGGCATCGTCTTCTCCATTGAAATGCCACATGGGTTTTCCCCGATACTGAAGTGGCTGCACCCCCCGCATTATACATATTGACATAACCTTGATTATTGTCAGTCCTGATTTGGTGAGCATTTTTATCTTGCCCATCAAGAAAAGGACCTCTCTGTTATCTTCCTCCTGGGGGGCTCCGAGGGCGCCAGTTGCGGCGTTTCTTCAAAGGGGTGTTATTAAACTCAGGAAGGCCCATCCAAATAGGGTCCGGAAGGGGGACGTCCTCCATATAAAACCACTCTGAAGGCCAGTCTTCAAATGTCTTCTTCGGAGTACCAGACAGGTATCCGGTCCCGGCGATGCGCCATATTTCGGCTCCGCCCACTTGATATATTGACCCCTCCTGTGTACGGGGTACGAGGCAGAATAGCCTCTTCCATAGCTCGAAATGAGTTTCGCAGCCCAGAAACAGCTCGCAAAAGGCGACGTAGCCAGCAATGTGTAATATGGAGGCGAGAGTAAAGTTATGCAGCTGGAGGCCGTAGAACTCCAGGAGCCCGCGGAGGAACGGATGGATTGGAAATCCGAGTCCCCTCAATAAATGAAGGGACAAGGCATACCCGCTCCCTCGTGGATGGGTTGGGAAAGCTCTCTGCTTGCTCCCCGCCATTATAAGTGGCTAGTCCGGCTCGAACGGGGACCATATACGCAGGAGGGAGAAACCCCTGGGTCTGTAACTCTACTAATTGGCTGTGGGGGACAGAACACTTCTCCCAATTGCCTGGCTTAGTGCTACGGGAGCGAGAGGAGGAGCTGCGATGGTCGGCCATGATGGGATGGACTTTTCCGGGCGCGCTCCGATAGATACTCGCTGTGGGAGGATGGTGTGATCTGGATCTGAGGATCCCCGACTCTTTAAATAGACGATTTACTCACATGGTTAGGGTGGCAAATGTAAAAATGCCCCGACTTCTCGCATTCGCTCTACATGTGGAAGATAGCCATTATTAGGCATAGAAGCCGAGGAGTGCAACATTCATGGGAAGCCGGACACTACTCGACAGGTACTCAGGATTTGGAGAAGAACCCGCCTTGCAATGCCGAAGACAATCTGCACACCAGACTCATCGTCATTGAAGCCTGGTTCAGGGGCTACTGAGGGAGTCCTGGATTAGGGGGTCCTCGGACAACCGGACTATATACTTTGGCCGGACTGTTGGACTATGAAGATACAAGATTGAAGACTTCGTCCCGTGTCCGGGTGGGACTCTCCTTTGCGTGGAAGGCAAGCTTGGCAATTAGGATGTGTAGATCTCCTCCCTTGTAACCGTCTCTGTGTAACCCTAGCCCCCTCCGGTGTTTATATAAATTGGAGGGTTTAGTCCGTAGGACAAGGACAATCATAATCATAGGCTGGCTTCTAGGGTTTAGCCTCTACGATCTCGTGGTAGATCAACTCTTGTAATACTCATATCATCAAGATCAATCAAGCAGGAAGTAGGGTATTACCTCCATCGAGAGGGCCCGAACCTGGGTAAACATTGTGTCCCCCGCCTCCTGTTACCATCCACCTTAGACGCACCGTTCGGGACCCCCTACCCGAGATCCACCGGTTTTGACACCGACAACTGGTCCATTGCAGCTTTCATCCAGGAGCTAAACCATCACATTCGTCGCTAGGAGAACCAGATGTGCGCAGGCATGATAGATCTGAAGAAGGCAATGACCAGGATCACAGAGCTAGAAGAGGAACTCAAGTCTACACGCGATGGATATGAGGAGGAAATCGCGATACTTGTGGAGATGAATGACGACCTGACAAGGAAGCTAGGAGTTTTCATGGGAGACCCCGCGCCAGGAGGAGAAGACGACGAACCCAAGGAAATTCATTCTGAAGACTACATCATCATCAACGACACTGACTCCGATCCTGATGGTAGTGATGATGACTATGAAGACGAAACTGGAGCGGATATCATGGAGTCTTCCACCGATCAAAATTTCTAGATGACCACCATATGAATAGTAGTCCCCCCCATTGTAAATAGTAATAGTCCGAGCACTTTTGTAACGATAGTTCTAGACTGATTGTATGCCCTTGCTTGAATTGATTTGGTGTGATATGATTGTGTTTGTCTCATGTGCATATGGGTAGTGTTTTCTCACTAGACCTCATTCTATTCTAATCTCTCCCCTCTAAACCCATCAGATGCCTCCGAGATGTGATACCGGATTTGTCTTCCCACCGGAGATCACCCAGTTGATCCAGCAGCAGAATGCCTTGATGCAGATATTAGTCCAGAATCAAGGCAACAACAACAACAACCCTCCGCCACCACCACCAGTTGATAACTTAGCCCATTTTCTGAGGTTGCAGCCGCCGGTGTTTTCCAGTAGCACCGAGCCAATAGTTGTTGATGACTAGCTATGCCAGATTGGAAGGGAGTTGACCACCACAGGTTGCACCGATGCTGAGAAGGTGCGTTTCGCTGCACATCAATTGGATGGACCAGCAGCCTCATGGTGGGAGGATTATACAGCCACTTTCCCTATAGCCAATATCACTTGGTATCAGTTTCAGCAAGCATTCCGCACAGCCCATGTCTCAACTGGAGCCAGGAGCAAGAAGAAGTGCGAGTTTCGCAACTTGCGCCAGGGAAGTCGTACTGTGGCTCAGTACGTAGATGAGTTTAGTAAGCTATCTCATTATGCCCCTGGTGATGTGGCCACAAATGCCGCGAAGCAGGAGAAGTTTATGGAAGGGCAGAATGATGAGATGAGCATGCAGTTGATGGCGGCAACATTTAACAACTACCAGGAGCTAGTAGACAAGGCTCTTATGATTGAAGGGAAGCAGCAGCAGATAGAGAGCTGCAAAAGGAAGTATGGACAAGGGAAGCACAATTCTGGAGCTCAACAGAAGCCCCGTTTCACCCCGTACTCGGGAGGATTTACCCATAACCATGGAGGCCATACTCACAATGGAGGAAGTTCGCATAACCACAGTGGCCCCAAGAATGGAAACGGGAATGGAGCAGGCAGCAATCCGAACCACTCTAACCCAGCAACGCCCGCCAAGAAGGATCTAAGTCACATTACTTGTTTCAAGTGCGGGAAGACTGGACACTATGCCACTGAGTGCCCTGAGGCAAAGAATGGGAATGGCAATGGAAACTCTTGGAAGAAGCCCAACCCTTTCAACAGGGGACAAGTGAACCACGTGAATGTGGAGGAGGTTGAAGAGTAGCCTGATGTAGTTGTCGGTAAGTTTTTGGTTAAGTCATTTACTGCAATTGTTCTTTTTGATACTGGTGCATCGCATTCATACATTTCAAGGGGATTTGTGGATAAATATAAGTTGCCCACTAAAGTACTAAGAACACCTATGTTAGTAAGCTCACCAGGAGCGGAGTATATGGCAAGTCAAGGATGTTTTCAGATACCATTGACCATTGGAAGCCATGTTTTCCCCTCAGACATGGTAATTTTGGAGTCACAAGGATTGTATGTGATACTAGGCATGGATTGGCTATCGATGTATGGGGGAAACATCGATTGTGCTAGTAAGTCGATTTTACTCACCACCCTGGAGGGAAAAAGGATCAAGTATGTATCTAGGCATGCGCCTAGGAGGACTCAAGTAAATTCTCTCTCGAGAGTTGTTCAGGAGGAAGTGCATGTAGTGAAGGATTACCCAGATGTATTTCCACAGGAGCTACCAGGCATGACGCCAGATCAAGACATCGAGTTTTTGATAGAACTATTGCCAGGCACTAGACCGATATCGAAGAGACCATACCGGATGCCCGCAAATGATCTGGAAGAGATCAAGAAGCAGATTAAGGAGTTATTGGAGAAAGGTTACATTCGACGAAGTTCATCACCATGGGGAGCCCCAGTGCTCTTGGTTGAGAAGAAGGATGGATCATTAAGAATGGTTGTTGATTATCGTGCGTTGAATGAAGTGACGATCAAGAACAAGTACCCGCTGCCGATGATCAATGATTTGTTTGGCTAGTTGTAAGGAGTTAAGGTGTTTTCGAAGATCGATCTGCGATCGGGATATCACCAGCTGAAGATACGAGAAAAGGATATACCGAAAACAGCTTTCACCACAAGGTACGTGTTATATGAGTATACGGTTATGTCATTTGGACTGCCTAACGCCCCTGCCTATTTCATGAGTATGATGAACAAGGTGTTCATGGAGTTCTTGGATAAGTTTGTCGTGGTGTTCATTGATGATATCTTGGTATACTCGAAGAATGAGGAGGAACACAAGGAACATTTGCGTTTGGTCCTTGAGAAGCTCAGGGAACATCATTTATATGCCAAGTTTAGCAAATGTGAGTTTTGGTTGAAGGAAGTTGGATTTCATGGACATGTTATATCAGGAGAAGGTATAGCAGTGGATCCTACCAAGGTTCAGTCAGTCACTGAGTGGTTGGCACCCACCTCAGTTGGAGAGATCCGCAATTTTCTTGGAATCGCGGGATATTACCGGAGATTCATTGAGAATTTTTCAAAGATTGCGAAGCCCATGACAGCGCTGTTGAAGAAGGACACCAAGTTCCATTGGACTGAAGAATGTGAAGCAAGTTTCCAGGAGTTGAAGAAACGTCTAACTACAGCCCCAGTGCTGATTCTGCCGGATATGCGCAAGGATTTCCAAGTGTATTGCGATGCCTCTCGCTTAGGACTTGGAGGAGTACATATGCAAGACGGAAGAGTTGTTTCGTATGCCTCACGTCAACTTCGACCACATGAGTTGAATTATGCCACGCATGATTTGGAGTTAGCAGTTGTAGTGCATGCGCTCAAGACCTGGAGACATTTTCTTATTGGAAACCGTTGTGATGTGTACACGGATCATAAGAGTTTGAAGTACATTTTTACTCAGAAGGAGTTGAACCTCAGGCAGAGGAGATGGTTGGAGCTCATAAAGGATTATGATATGAAGTTGCACTATCATCCAGGCAGGGCCAATGTCGTAGCAGACGCTTTGAGCCGGAAGAGTTATGTCAATACCCTCGTAAGCGAAGGATTGCCAAAGGAGTTAGCAGAAGATCTCAGGGAGCTTCGTTTGGAGATAGTTCCTAGAGATTTTGTTGCAGCACTGGAGGTTCAGTTAACATTATTGGAAAAGATTCGAGAAGCACAGAAGGATGACAAAGAAATTGCCGAGATAAAGGAGAAGATGAGTGAAGAAAAGCCAAAGGTTTTAGTGAGGATGAGCACGACACCTTGTGGTTTGAGGACCGTGTATATGTGCCCAATAATGCCGAGATCAGGAAGTTGATACTACAAGAAGCTCATGACTCGCCATACTCGATACACCCCGAAAACACCAAGAAGTATTTGGATTTGAAGGAGCATTTCCGGTGGACTGGAATGAAGAAGGACATTGCCGAGTATATAGCCATATGTGATGTATGTCAGAGAGTGAAGGAAGAACATCAGAAGCCAACAGGATTACTGCGGCCTATGTCGATACCCGAATGGAAGTGGGACAAGCTTGGCATGGATTTTATCACCGGATTACCCAGGACCCGATCGGGATATGATTCTATCTAGGTAGTAGTGGATCGCTTGCCAAAGTAGCTCACTTTATCCCAGTAAAAACCACCTATACCAGTGCAAAATTGGCTAAGATATATATGACCAGGATCGTATGTCGGCACGGAGTTTCGAGGACCATCGTATCAGATAGAGGAACGCAGTTTACTTCAAAGTTTTGGCACCAGCTGCACCAGACTTTGGGAACCAGGCTAGAGTTCAGTACAGCCTTTCATCCGCAGACAGATGGACAGCGAGAGAGTCAATCAGATTTTGGAAGACATGCTGAGAGCTTGTGTGCTAGATTATGGCTCTAGTTGGGATGACAACTTGCCCTACGCGGACTTCTCATACAACAACAACTACCAGGCCTGTTTGAAGATGGCACCGTTCGAAGCCCTGTATGGAAGAAGCTGCCGAACACCGTTGATGTGGGATGAAGTTGGAGACCGCCGGTTGTTTGGACCTGATTTGATTAAGGAGTCTGAAGATAAGGTTAAGCTGATTCGAGATAGGCTGAAGGTAGCTCAGTCCAGACAGAAGAGCTATGCAGACTCAAAACGCAAGGAGGTAGTCTATGAAATCGGAGATAGAGCATATCTCCGTGTGTCACCACTGTGAGGAGTTAAATGTTTTGGAGTTAAGGGAAAGTCGGCCCCGAGATTTGTAGGACTGTACCATGTTTTGGAACGCATGGGAGAGGTTGCCTACAAGTTGGAGTTACCCGAGGGACTGTCAGGAGTTCATGATGTGTTTCACGTTTCCCAGTTGAAGAAGTGCCATGCAGAGATGGCCGATATTCCTTTGAGAGATACAGTGCCCCTGGAAGCAATTCAGTTGGATACTAATTTGACCTATGAGGAGAAACCAGTCAAGATTCTCGAGTTTGCCAGCCGAGTTACACGCAACAAGGTTATCAAGTTTTGCAAAGTACAGTGGAGCCACCATACCGAGGATGAAGCCACCTGGGAACGAGAGGATGATCTACGCAGAGACCACCCACACCTATTTTCTAGCCAACCCGAATCTCGAGGACAAGATTCATCTTAAGGGGGGTAGGTTTGTAACATCCCAAATTTTCAATTTGGAATGTTATACATAGGTCATTCATGCATATCATATTTTACTGCATTTCTGCTTTGCGATCCTCGAAATTCTAAGCAACTCAAGGACCCACGGAGAGAGTTGGGGATTTCACGTTTTTTATATTTGAGTTTTATCAAATATCAAAACAAGGATCACTTTGGTTTTAATTATTTTTATCTGCGAAATATTTCATATTAAAATATATGAGAGGGGATAATATGACTTCTCCAAAAAAACGGAATATAGGAGGAAAAGTATTAAAAGCAAATAAATAATTTCTTTTTTGGACTTTTATTGCTATTTTATTTGAATTAGGAAAAATATGTGTTTTTCAAAATTGCATTAGAGGCCCAAATAAATGTTCACTTTGTCCGCAATATTATTAGAGGACCGTGAAAATTTATTTCAGGATTTTTGGACTCCGTTTAGTATTTCTTTTATTTGTTTTTCCGCATCAGGATTTTTTTTTTTAAAGTGCACCGACCTAACCGGGCCGTGCCCGATCCGGACACTGCCCGGCCAGGCTTTATAAGCCGCAGCCTGACCCCGCTGCAAACCCCGCCGCCAGCCCCACCACCCCAAACCCTAGCCGCCGTGCCGCCGCCTCGATCCGTGTGCCGCCGTGACGTCGCCGCCCGTCGCCGCCGACCCCACCGTCGTCCGGTTTTTCTCGGGAAAAACTGATCGGTTTTTTTTCTAGTAAACCCTAGATTCGTTTTTTTATATTTCGGTTCGGTTCGGTTTTTCGTCGGTTTATTATTTAGCGGATGTCCGTCTGTATGTTCGTTTTAACGAACGATGTTCATCAGTTAGCCGCAGACATCGAACATTCATTCGTTAGCCTGTTCGTCTCGTTTTATTTTCCAGGGTTTCTCCGCGATTATTTTCGATCGCGATTTCTGCCATAATCTTCGTTTTAGTTTATCTTTTCACTCGTTTAACCAAATCAGGTGAAACAAGCGCCTAGATCTTCGTTTCAAAGCCCTCTTTCTATTTAACCAACTTGAACAAGATTTTGGTACTGTAAAAATGACTTTAGTCCAGATTAGTAAATGGGCCTTGTTTCTTTTGTAGTTTGAGTTTCGTTTCTCTGTTTGATTTGATTCTTTTTGCAAATTGAATCTCTTCAATTGAGTTTTCAGATTCGATCTTCTTATTTGAGTTTTACCCGTGCATCTTCGCTTGATTGCTTATGTATGCTATTGTTGTTTGCGATAGAATTTCGGAGTGCGAAGCGTGCTACTACGAGTCTCTAGGATTTGCAGAACGTCAGCAAGGCAAGTAACACATCGATCATACCCCTTTATTACCCAATTTTTATGCATTAATTTCAACCCTCACACATTGCATGAGTAGGATCTCTTAACATGTGGGTCTGGGAAGTAGAGGATGAGGTAGAACCTATTGCCTGTTTTACTATCGAACCCTTGGGAGTTACTTCTACGTTATGCTTATATTGCTATGTTATGCTCGTAGACGTGGTTTGGGTTTGAGTGGATCCATGATAGATGTGAGTTTGTTAATTAATGGTTCAACTTAAGGTGGCAACTTTAATACACATCTGGGTGGATTGCTTGTGGGCACCTGGAGAATCCAGTGTTGTCCTAGGATATCCCTGAATACCCGTGTGATCATCCAACGGTCCACCACCCAGGCTCAAAGGGGTCATGAGATTATTCATGCTAGAAACTTCTGTGCGCAGCCACAAGCCATTATGGGCTCTGGCATAGTTGAGTATGTTGTGTGACCTCTTTCAGTGGTAGGCTAGCAGATGTAGGGGAAAGTAGGTGTAATTGTCTACCCAGAGTAAAGAGTTAATGCTTCTGAAAGACTGTGTCTCGGTCATCTGTTTCTCAAACACCCTGTAGTGCGAGAAATCCAACGGAGGAGATCGAGTCTTGTGGGGAAAAGTGCGCAAACCTCTGCACAGTGTACAAACTAATCATGGTTAGCTGTGTCCCCAGTTATGGACATCTTGAGTATCTGGTACTTGAATTATTGATTGGATCTCAACACTTTACTTAATTAATTTGTCGGGTTGTTAACTTTTAATTGGGATTGAGTTGGAGGAACCTTCTCAATAATTTTTCAACCAACTTTGTAGTTAAATAAAATATATTCCTTTGTTGTATGGAAAAATTGGCTTTTCGCAAAACAATATAACCATAGAGCCTCCACCCGCCATATATGCATGTAGTGATAGCATTTATCTGTTCATTGCTCTACTGTGTTATATTGCCAGCATATTCCATGTGCTGACCCATTTCGGGCTGCAACATATCATGTTGCAGACTTTTCAGACGAGGAGTAAGGTGCGCTAGGTCGTTGTCATGCACTCAGCTATGCTGTTGGAGTTGATGGACTCACTTTATCTTCCAAGCCTTCTGCTGTTATCTTAATTAGATGGCCTTAAGCCATATTTATTGTATTAAGTTCTCTCTTGAGACTATCGATGTAATAAGTGTATGATTGCTACTCTGTTATAAATCCATTCAAGTACTGTGGGTGTCAGCATTACTGATCCAGGGATGACACTGAAGCACAGAGACTTGACAATCTGAGGTCGGGTCGCCACACCACCGATACATATTTTTGGGCCACATGCGGTGTGTAGGGGGTCTTCTGATTGACCACGTCTCCCTTGTGCGGTTTTTTGTGACGACACACATATTTGTGGGCTTCCTAAGTGTATATATATCATCCCTTTGACTGGTAATGAGGGGTATGTGTTGGCCATGAATGAATTCCTCCAAGTTTGTGTTAGGGCCGGTCAACGTCACATGTCATTCAACCAAATTTCAAGCTCATGCGTTGTCATGATTCCCGCTGAAACGCTCGGATTGGTGGGTTCGACCAACACCGTACCCTGCGTATCTCATCCTTAATTACCTGACTTTCATGGTTGTTGTCTGTATCGAGAGGCAGGTGCCACATCAAAATTGTAATTTATTCAATATTGAAAACACACCTCACCCTTTCCAACGTACATCATTTTGGGCCGCATGGAGGCGGTGCTGGTTTTGTGGTCCCTCTCATGCAATTTTTAATGATGGTTCAATCTATTGGCCCAAGCGGTTATATATATATATATATTCTATCCATTTTTTATCAACAAAAACCACAATTGTCGTTTGACCAAGCAATAGATTCACTGGTCCGTCTTATGGTAGGTCATGGCGACATGCATGTATGACCAAAGTATCATTATGTGCATCCGTCCCGCTAACACGAAGTGGGAGGTGGGTCAAGCACCCTAGCTAGGTAACTACGACATTATGTCATTATAGATATATCCAAGGGTGCTTTCGGGTTTGCGAGGCAGGTGCCACCAAAGTTGTGCATTGTGTATTTGAAGTTTTAAACATCACGCCCTATATTCCTACATATATTTGGCCACTTCCAGGTGGTGCTTGACTTCTGGCCCCTCTCATCGATTTTCGATGACACGCCCAACCATGGGCCCGCGCGGTCAAAGTTGTGCATTGGAATTTTGAACATCACAGACCACCCTTTTCACTCATATATATTTGGGCCACATGCTGGTGTGGCTGTCTTTTGACCCTCTCTAACGTTTGTTTTGCTGCAAAGACTCAGATGGCATAACCGTGTGTGATGCAAGTGTGTTGTGAATCACCATGACTGCGCAAGCGCGAGAAAGGTGGATGTACTGGCTTAATCGTGTGCGATGCTAGTGCGCTGTAAAATCACCAACCGCGCAAGATAAATGCGGGTAGTTTATTTAGATTGAATTCCACATCCGCGTCTAAAAATTAGGATGAACCGTGTGCGATATACCAGCTAGCTAGAAATCTAAAAACAAACTACCTGCCTTGAGCATTGCAAAAATCGGCGGTTCCGCCACTTTTCCTTAGTATCATACACGCATATTCTTATTGGACCGTGTGCGATCTTGGGTGCTCCCGCCCCGCATCAATTCCTTTACCCAAATTTTAGTAGCGGCGGTAGTTCAACCGTCGCCTCACTCCTCCAGCACCGACCTTGTTAGGACCGATAGTATATCAACCAGAGGAGGGTGAATGGGAGATTCAAATTTTCTTTCGAAAGCTTTGAACCTTAGTTCAAACACAACAGCAGAATGTAGTATTGAAAGAAATGCTCAGAATCAAAGTTCTTCGTCAGAAGCATATTCATTCAGAAAAGCATTTACAACATAGTGAGCTTGATGGATAATGGGTTTAACTACGATGAGAGTTATGCAACAGGCGAACAAGTGTAACAGAATGAAGCTAAACATAACGAACATTGAAGGAAATGCAATGATAGAGTTAGAAGGATACAAACTAAAAGGTAAGAATAAAGACGAAGATAATGAAATGATTTGATACTACAACATAGAATAACAAACACAGAACAGAACAAAGATCAGAGAATCTAATGGCACTGAGCACGAATGAAAACCGCCAGATGAATTGCAATAGACTAGATATAATCAGTGGTGCTTGATCGCGACAAGAGATTTGGTATAACAATTCACCCTTCTGCCAAAGGGCTACGTCTGGTTGGAGGGGTTGTGACTTAATACGGAAGATGAACTCTCTTCACCCTATTTTCCTTCAACACAGAGCTGATCAGACTCAGGTTGATTTCACTTGTGGTAGATCCTTGTCAGCGATCTCCAAACCTTTGGTCAACCTTCACGAACCACAATCACTCTTGGTTGGTGAAGATCAGGCTTGGTGAAGACAATGACTCTTCATCACTCGAAGCCAAACCTATCCATCTAGAGAGTGTGCAGCTCTCAAGAGTAACAGGTACAAGAACTCTCACTCAGAACTTCTCTGATGCTAAACCACTGTCTAAGTTTGGGCTCTTGGTTTTCTCTCGGTGGATCTTAAACTCAAATCACTTAGAGAGGGGTTTCTCAAATCAATCTTCTCCTAAATCTCGAGCGGAGCAGCCAACGAATAATGTTGGAGCGGGGTGGCTATTTATAGCTGCAGCCTTCCCAGAAGGGAAATGACCAAATTGGACATCGACCTCAGCCAATGGCCGAACAACACGATTCCAACGGTCAGATTTGAGCACAACGGTAACATTCCTTGCGAAGCAAGAAATGCTAACTCCTCGGTCCGAGGGAAACCTCTCGCAGCGAAGAAGATCACAGTCTCTTGCTGGCAAGCATTTACTTGGAGCACAAAGAGATTTCTATCGCATCTTTCATAGGTTGTAGGTAAGCATCACAACTAATCTAAGAAATGAGAATCTATACCCCTCTTAATAGTATGGAGGTCCAATGACTAAAAAACTGAAAGAAGAAAAACTCAATGAATACCACGTCTTCATTTTGTCTTCGACTTCAGTTGCTCCACTCAAATTCTTCGGACGAAAGTATTGAAACAGAAAGCTTCGCTATCCCAGCAAATCTTTTGAGGGGTCGATTTCTTCACATTAATCTTCTTGATTCTGTCTCTTCATCAGATGTAGCTCGTTCTTCTCAGCAACGCAGATATGCTTCGGTGAAGTTCCTTGAACTCAGCACCGGAGACAACATTCTCTTCTGTTGTGTATGGACTTTTCTCTTTGTGATCACTAGCAAACACATTAGTCCATACATGTTTCTGTCAACAATCTCCAAAACTCAAGGTAGGCAGATATTGCACCAATAATCCCCCCTTTTTGGATGATTGTTGACAAAACAGATCACATCGAATGACAGATAATGAATGGAATGTAATGCGAAGAATAATGAATTACGAGAGAGGTTTATGAAGATAAGATATTCTCCCCCTTAAGTTATGCTTCGGTTTGGGAAAATATACTTCTCCTCATATGAGTGTCATTGATAAAGATTTCATACTAGAGTTCTTTAAATGCACTCAACAGTGTGTGAGGTAGTTCTTGTCACGAAAACTCCTACAACGATTAGGATAGAAACATGGTGAGTTTTGTGACATGGATAAATAATGAATGTTTTCTTAGAGCACAAATTTTGGATCCACATGAGACATAATTTTCCTACATGTTAGATGTATAATAATAATAAGATCAACAGGATCGAATGCTAATTCGTTGCTCGGAGAGGATAAGCTTTGAAAGTTCTTTTTCTTATGATAGGATGAAGCAAATGATATCCAAGACAAACACTTTGTCAGCCATAGATAGTCTTCACAAGGCGTTTGTGCATCGACTGACTATATCTTACTACAAGGTTAGGTATTGATAAAAAGCAATAAGAGCATATCCAACAGTTAGATATGAAACCACGCAAATCTCCAATATAATATCATCATTTGATGATTCTATCTACATCGAGGAGAATTAATGTGTCCCTATAAGAAGAAGAATCGTCTGTGATATCATCCACAAGAGAACAATATTTCATGGTACATGTAGACAAGTAATGCGAAGCAAATAGGATTGCAGGCGGGGGTTATTATCACTATATGATGACTGAAGTTTTAACACCACATGCGGTGCGATAAGGTTCTGAAGAAAGTTGTTCAAAGAGAAACCAAATGAAAGTTCGGAGCAAAAATACCCTGCAAACACCGATAGACTATCACTCGATGTTATCCTCCCCCTTTTTGTCAACAAGTGTCAAAAAGGAGAGAGAGTACATACGAGGAATTACTCTGATGGAGTATCTTCTGAGTCAGAGTTGAAACCACTTGAGGAGCCAGAATCAGAAGAGTGTGGAATGGTCGAGGCAGAAGCAGGAGTTGCAGCCTTGGCTTTAAGGGGCTTCGAGGGACTTGTATGTGGCTTCAAAATGTGTGTGCTTTCTATTTATTTGTTTTCATCATCGTGGTTGACAAACAGAAGATCCGTTGAAACAGAATGTTGTGGGTGCTCTGGAGTTTGTCTTCGAACACGCGGGATTGCATGCAAGTCTAGATAGTCATAGTCTTTGTGAAGACCCTTCTTGACTAGATCCTTGAGAGAGTAATGCCTCCTCATCAAGGTCCATGATCTCTTCCTTGCATCCTTCTCATCCAGAAGGACTTTCTTGGTCTGATTGTGAAGCAGATTCAGCTCAGCCAGCAATTCCATCTTTTCCTTCCTATCCATCCTGATATGTTTCTCCAAGGTCTGTTGTGTGCGAATGCAAATTTCATACAACGAGGGATTTTCCTCTCGAGGAACTTTAACTTTGGCTTATTTGACCATCGGTGCATTCTCAGATGTTGAGGCATTTGCATCCATGTCAACAGGTTGTTTCTCCTTTTTTGTATTCCTTCACTATGCGCAGAGTGTCATGGACAGGTGGCATGAAAACTTTCGGTGCATAGGCCCAGAAGAATTTTTCATTTGTAAGTTGCTCAATGGCATACATGATCCAAGGAGCATAGGGCTTGAGCGACTGAGGGATGTCAGCAGCACGTGCCAGATTCTGATTGAATAGGTCAGGAATGTCGAATTTGATTCCCTGAGAAATTGACAGCAGAGCATTTCATACGATGTCTTTGATGGAGCTGGGT